>NC_057811.1:486141613-486299559 GCF_018294505.1 Triticum aestivum
CTGTCGCCCCAAGACCGACGACGACTCCTTCGGCGCCGGGTCGGGCACCGATGACGGAGGAGGAGCCGTCGGCCAGCCCGACATGACCTACGAGGTCAACGTGAAGTCTAGGCTAGTTTAGGGTTTTTATTTTAAGGTCTTCAGTTCACTGGGCGAAATATCATCCAGTTTTATGTACAAATTATCCTACTTTCAATGAAATCCGTTGTGTTTATATCAAAATTTGCCTAACTTGATCGAATTTCGTCCTGTTAGTTTGAGTTGTTATGAAAATGTATGCAGCCAGCGTTAGATGGCTGCCTCCCGTATCCGTGTTCGCATACTGGTGGGATGGATGCGGGAGGAAATTTACGGGTTGGTGTTGGAGATGCTCTTATGAGTCAAGTTAGAAGTCCATGCATGGGAATTTTGAGCGGATGGAGTACTAGTATGATCATGCGTGCGTGCGTGTTTCTCCCTCTCTATCTGCTTGTACACACGCATGCCACACGCTGAAATTAACTAACTAGCTAGTATGAGATCTCTATCTGTCGGCAAAAGAGCGTTAATTTAACTTGCTTCGAAAGAGATCGAAGATCGATGTATGTGGTGTGGATATATATTTGACTAATCAACTAAGCACTAGTAGTACTTGCCACAAGGATGGATAATGAAGCAATTAGCTGTACGTACTTGTACTAGTACCGCAAGCTACAAACGTATACCATGGAGTTCATACGTGCACTTCACTTGCACCTTAATTACGGCCACAGGCGCCATTCATGCATGCCACTGGTTTTCTTGTGTGCATTTTTCGAGGCAGGCCATGTGGTACGTTCATGTACAGCACGTAGTAATCTCAATTACCGGAGAAAAAATGAAAAGGAAAGGCTTTGTACTCTCAAGATAAGATAGAGATACGCCTAGCGGCTACCATACGTATACAAGTATGGGCGTGGCCACACGGAAGTCGATAATGATCCGTACGCAATTTAATTCGGTGCGTACTGCCGATCGATAGCTCAGTTTTGTTGTACACTTGACTGACTATGGCAGTTAAAAGTCGTTGTACTAGAGCTCCCAGCTAGAAGTAGTAGTACTTGTAGCTAGTTCAAACTGGGAGCTTAAAACTAGCAAGAGAGAAAGAAGAAATGAACACGTGAGGATAATAACGCCACGAGACCATGCGAATGAGACTGATGCATGCCGCATCGATCTGTCCGTCCATCGTCCGTCCATTTGATGTCTTTCTTTCCCTTTTGTTCTTTCTGTGCTGCTGTGATCAGTTAAAGTGCATGTCACGGAAAGTATACTTGCAGCCTGCAGGCGAGCTTGCAGCACCTGGCCGGTAACCATGCCGCCACACCTCTAAAGTTAATACTAGCATATATACCTTGCATGCATGGACACGTACCCGATCTCACCTTTTAACTACCTTCACCTCGTCCAGGCAAAATGTAGTATACCGGTTCGATCATTCCAATTTATTCATAGGATTTTGGTCCATAGTTCAGTTGACATCCAATTTATATCCAAAAATATCTTTGGGCACTTGGTTGTGGGATATATGTGAGAAACTCACTCTCTTCTCATATCATACTAGAGGCGTCCGCTTAATGCAGACACGGATCCATAATATGTTTTGAGTGGCAAAAGATTATTGAGTGAGAGAAATTTTGTGAAATTTGAAAAAACTAGACTTTTTTTTACTCACTCCGTTCCGAATTACTTGTCGCAGGTATGGATGTATCTAGATGTATTTTAGTTCTAGATACATCCATTTCTACGACGAGTAATTTGGAACGGAGGGAGTACAAGAGAACATGCAACTTCTATTGCAATTTGAATATTTGAGACCCCCCACGGCCTACTATAAGCATAGTGAGGACCTTCTCTTGGTTTTAAGTTGGGCTCTTTGGCTCTCGATGAATGGTGTTGTTTCTTGAGGAAAAAATACCCCCTCCCCTTCAGATACACTCATGTGTGCACTGACTATTTACATGATCTATGCTCCATCAATCGAAACACAAGTAGTTGTTTATGGTGGCATGTATCTGGTTAGAGCAAGTGGAAATGACGATGTTTACCCTACATCGATGCCATGCAATTTAGTCTTCAAATTACCATCCAATACAATTGGCGGATGTCTTTTAAATTTTTTGAACCATGCCATGTTTACTTTTTGGTGTGTTTTGAACTTGCTGGTCTATGCGCATCTTCGCTATACAGGGGCATGTGTTTACTCCACTTTATCAAAAAAAAGGAGACAAATATGGATATAGCTTGAGTCATCCAAGTAAAATCACGGTGTTCTAGCTTCCTTTAGGATTCAAGAGGTCATGATATCTTCAGGTTGTTCTCGTGACATAATAACTTTATATGAGAAACCGTTCAATTTCTGCAGGAATAATAGCTTCATCCGATTTGTTTGACCTCAACATTGGAATTTGCTTGACATTGTCGAATAAGCAATAATATATGCTTGGGTGCATCAACCAAACATAGGTTGGGGGTTGATCCTCCTATCTAAAAGAAACCTCCATCCTATTACGGGCCTCCAGTAATTTGTCTGGCTAGCTAGCTAACACAAACAACATAGCACACACTAATTATAACGGGAGGATTATATGCACTTGGCAGCTAGCGCAAGCCCATGGAGGTAGGTTAATTTGTTAACTATGTCATCTGTTCTTGCTGACGATATTGTACCTATTACTTAACTTGCTTCAGGAGCTGGCTGGCTGCTGGCTAGCTTTCAAACAAGACAAGCTCATCTCCAAGGAAAAGAACCTGATGCATATGCTGGCCCTTTGATTTACTTGGTGGTGGAGAAACCAAACCACAAGATGCATGTATCCAAAACACATCTCATCCGTCCAAAGTAGTTCTAGCTAGCTAGTGTATCCAAAACACATCCCATCCACCCAAAGATAGTGATACGAGCTAGCTAGGTAGCAAGTCATACATCCATATATACACACAAACATATGCGCATATACATGTACATGTGTATGCACAGATATGCCAAATTGCCCAACACACACACACACACACACTCACCTCATGCGTCACTAGCTAGCTTAGCCAAGATAGATAGAGCATCTACATACATGCTCAACTAGCTACCTCCCAATTAATTGCCCCCCTTTTTGCTTGCACCGTACCCTCTCTATATTCCCTTTCCAACTTTGCCTACTTCACTATCCATATCTTTCTCAGTTAACCAACTGCAACAAGCTACTAGATACTAGCTGACTTGATCAAGAGGAAACGTGCATGCATGCGCCACCACTCGAAACGACTGTCCACTTGATGAATTAAATTAAATGTAATTAACAGTGAAGCAAACAGTTTATTAAGAAGAGAAAACGTTCACTGATTAATCACCTCATCAATTGATTGATTAATTAACTTACAAGGATTCATATATGAAGAGAGAATGCATAAACAAATATACTACTCCCTCCGTAAACTAATATAAGAGCGTTTAGAATACTAAAATAGTGATCTAAACGCTCTTATATTAGTTTACAGAGGGAGTAGTTTACAATATATATGTACAAAAAATTGTGCCTTTTTGTACTTGCATGTGGGCAGTTGCCACTTAGTAGAGCTGAACTAAGCTAGGAGTTGGACACATGCATAGGAAAGAAAAGAGAAAAGGTGGATAGTAGTAGGCCACAACATTGCACCCACTCCCTTAATTTCCACACATTTCAGACAACCCCCACCACTCACTCACTTGCTCACTCACTCACTCGGCCGGCCTCATGCACACACACTGATCGATCCAACTGGCCAAACCTTTTCCTTCTGCTCACAGGTCACAAAGTGGAATTTTTTTCATTCCAATTTATATATTTCAGCACCAATATACATGCTCGATCGTGTTTACATGGTACATATACATGTGGATGTGAATTAGTCTAAAATAGTCAACCTTACGCCAAAGAATCGAAAGAATCAATTGTATGTTACAGTTTTCCTTGATATGTTCCAAGGAGCAAATTTGTAAGTATGTAATTTTGTATAGAAGAGGAAGAAGAGGAAGAAGAAGAATGATCGGACAATCAATCCGTGTTAAGAAAAGTAAAGAATTCGTGAGGCCAGCTGCATGCGGCGTGCCGATCAATAATGGCAATCCACCAGCGCGGCGGAAGCGGCCGTGAGCATGAGCCGTTTCTTGCCGCTGTCGAACGGCCCGAGGCCGAGCACCACCGGTGCCGCCGATGGTGGTGGTGGTGGTGGCGGGTGTGAGACGCACTCCTCGTCGGACGGCGCCGGCAGGTTGAGGTCGAGCTCCAGGTTGATGCCGGCCGGGGTGCTATCTTTCTTCGTCGTGGACGCGGGGATCGTGGTCACCGCGGTAGTTGCGATGGTGCGATCGGCCGGCGCGTGTAGCGGGCGGTGGCGCCGCATGTGCCCGCCTAGCGCCTGCCCGGAGGCGAACTCGGCCCCGCATATGGAGCACTCGTGCACCCGGAGCCTGTTGGTGTTGACGGCGTTGCAAACGGCGCTGCCGCCGTTGTTGAGGCTCAGCACGGTGGTCACGTCCGGGCCGGCGTCGAGCTGAGGCGGTGGGGGCGGTGGCGGCGACGCTGTAGTCATGATCTGCACCAGCGGTGGCGTCGCCGTCTTCGTCGACGGTGGCTTGGACAGCTTGGCGATGGCGACGCTGGTGGCGTTGGCGGCGGTGTCGTCGTCGGCTCCGGCGAGGCGTGGCTTCTTGTGGCTGGCGCGGTGGCCGCCGAGGGCCTGGAAGGTGGGGAAGCACTTGTTGCACGTCTTGCACTCGTACACGTAGAAGCCGGCCCTGACGCCGTCCGCCGTGGTGGCCGCCTCCGTGTACTTACGGCTGGTGTACCTCTCCGTCTTGGTCGTCGACATCACCGCCGGCGCGGGCAGAGGGCCGGGCGGAGGAAGCGACGGCGTCCCCTGCCGGGCCTCCAGCGGCACCGTCGCGGGCGGCGGCCTCGAGTCGACGACGACTCCGGGCGGCGCCGCGCCCTGGGCGAGGAGGATGAGGCAGTGGGCCATGTCCTCCTCCTCGGTGGTGGTGCTCTCGGAGGAGGAGGCGGAGGAGCACGCCATGGCGGCCACCGGCGGCGTCTGGTGGCGCGGCCTCTTGGTGCGCTTCCGCTTCACGACGGCACCGCCGTGCTGCTGCAGCCGATCGTCCACGGTCCCCTCCTCCCGGAAGAGCACGAGCTCCATGGCCGACGCTTGCATGTCGCCGAAGTAAAGAGAGGCGTGGAGGGAGAGGGAGGGAGAGGAAGAGAGTGGCAGGCAGGCAGGCAGGCAGGTGGGGAGGGAGGCTGGCTCTGTGGTTTTTATGGCGGGAGGAGAGGGAGAGGGACAAGTGGAGCTACGCTACGCTGGCTAGAGAGAGAGAGGGAGAGAGAGAGAGAGAGAGAGAGAGAGAGGCGTTTTGCCTTGCACATATAACAAAGGGAAGAGAAGAGATGGATCCGGCAGCTACTACTCTAATCAATGGAAGTTTCTTTTGGCCTCTAATCAATGGACAAGCAACCCTAGCCTAGCTAGATAGATAGCTTTCTCTCTCTAGAGATGAGAGAAAATAAAAACACCCCACACACAACGAGAGAGAGAGAACAAGAGGGATGTCTGGAGAAAACCTAGCCGGCTTTGTCTTTTGGATGCCTCTCTTCTCAACTCTTATAACCTCCCCTCTCTCTCTCTATATTGTCTAGAGAGAGAGAGGGGGAGTGGTTTTGGTGGTTAATTGCTAAGTGCTATTGTTAGAGAGGGTGGAAACTAGTAATAGTAGAGGGGTTAATAGACCGGTGGCCAAGGGAGCTGAGTGGAAATAGCTAGGGGAGGGGATCGATATTATGGGTGTGATAGAGCTGGCTTAATGCCCATCCCCTCCTCACTTAGGCAAGCCCACTTGTGGACAATCCATGGCCATGCATGGCTACCCGCCTAATTTCTTTCATGTGCAAAACATGTCTAGCCACTACTGCTCTCAATTAATAGCAACCCTTAACTTAGGCTGCCCATCCTCTTTTTTCTCTCCAACTGCTTAATTAGCCACTCCCTCTCTCTCTCTGTGCATCCTAATTAAGCAGTGTGTAGTGAAGGTTAATCTTGTGATGAAGCAAAGCTAGCTAACAAGCAAGCTTGCTAGCTAGGTGAATGAATTTGGAGTATGTTTGGTTGCCACTACATGTGGAGAGAAGGTAGAGGGAGGGAGAAAGGGATCCAATTGGAGGAGTGGTGAGTGAGTACTAGTATTTGTTAATTAGGTGCTATAGTGGTAGCAACAGCAACAAGCCAAGAAAAGAAGGGATGGAAGCAAGCTCAATATTCCTCTGTGCATGTGTGATTCCTGGGGTGTCATGGTGCTGCACTGCAAGCCTGGATTGATCAGCCTCTCTGCACCCAGCTCAAACTAATTCCATCCCCTAGCTACTTTTCTTCCACTACTACTTTTCTTTTTTAGCAAACATACATATAATAAGCATGTGGCTATTAATTTAGTTGGTGAAAAAAATCCTTGCAAATCCACGCGATATGATCTCTTAATTTTAGTACATGTTTGATGGTTTCTTCTTAATTTCCATTGTTATTTTTTGTTGAGGAAAAACCGCACAGACAGACAGTTGTGTTGAGCAATATAATTCCACTGATCATGAACAGCTAGCTAGCTAGGTTGCTTGGCAGTTGGCAACTACAATTAGGAGGAGGTAGTGAGGTCGTGGTGGTGGTGCAGCTGCAGATGCATTTGTCCCCAGCCAGTGTCCAGTAGCCACACACAGGACACACACACACCAGAAAAGAAAACTCAAAAATACCTGCAATTATTAATTTGTTCTAAAGTATTTGCACCCCTCACCCAAAATGTTTGTTTCCGACCTGTCCATCGATCACCTACCCTTTTAATTGCACTGTTTATTAATAGGAACAACTAATTGCTTGAATTTTAAGCTATGCAAAAATCTCCAGTCCTCTGATGCAAATGGCCCATCTAATATGGTGTTAGTTAGAGGTCACACTGATTATGTGGTACTTCCTTTTCTTACTTCTCGGGATGGCTAGATTTGGGTTGGTGGTACTAGCTAGAGGTTGCTGTGGCTACACTATCTCAATCAAAATAACATATTAGCAGTGCCGTCCTCTCCAAATTAATCGAGTCACACACACTTCAATCACTAATCCTGTGCGTATACGTACGTACGATGACATATACTTCAGAACCAATAACCATACACGTCTATAAAAAAAAGTGTACTCATCTACCAAAATAGCAGTGGCGTGGTTTAATCTTACTATATTTAATTTGTTATACGCACATAAACTAATTATATTATACCAATATATTTATGCATAACATGATCATAAACCTATTAACTAAATTATCTCGGATACGTCCAATCTTTTTTTCTTCAGTTTGAAGAAGCGATCGATGTGCCATGTTGTGTGAGAGAAGTCAACGGTTGAGGAGAGAGGGATATATGGTTGAGAGTGATTAAACTAAATTAATCAACCGTGATTCTTGACGTGATCCTGGATCGTTGTTTGTTGTGTGGGGCAACAAGAAACCCCCCTAAAAAAATTGCACCCGTCCAATTCGGTGGATGATGCTGCGGTGTGTGGTGGGGGCAAGCAAGGCATCACTTGGCTTAGTTGGAAGCCGGTTAGCTTTCTCTCTCTAGCACACTACCTCTCTCTCCCTCTCTTTCTCTCTCTAGATCTCCCTCATCACAGAGAGAGAGAGAGATAGAAACACATGCATGCATGTCCACACTAGCTGGTCACTCACTTGCACTGCAATCCAGAGTGAGTGAGCAGTAATGGATGCCTTTCTTCCTTTCCTGCTTTGCCATAACTTAATTATTAATCAGCTGAGCAGTGCAGGAAAGATGGGCGGCCATGGGCCTGCCCCCATGATCCTGCCCATGATTGGCAATTAGCCGAGTTGTCCCACATGTGGAACCCTAGCTTTAAGGATCAGTCATTAATCAGTGCTTGTATTTGCTAGGCTAGCCAGGCCGCTTAAGCAGCCCCATGAGTGATCAGTGTGTGGGTGTCTGTATATGTGATCATCCAAAAGATTCAGAAGTACTTTAAAATTATTCCTCCTCAGTACCAGACCATGAACATGCCAAGCCACCATCTCTAAAAAGTCAATACTAGTAAACTATTATTAATGGACTGGCCAGTACTTGATTGTGAGCCATGATCAACTTGCTTGCCAAGCTCAGATGGCGTGACACTCCAATTGAGTGTGTTAAATTAACTTAGCTACCTAATTGCCGTGCACGGGCTAACAGGTGAACGGGCTCCTGCCTCCCGTTGCCGCTGCCGATCTGCCTCGTCTTCTGTTGCCTTAAGGTCATGGAGGCACGACGGATTTTGGCCCTTGCCGACGGGAGGGCTTTGTTTTTGTTATTTTTTAAAGTTTGATTAGGGAGGCTCCATGAAAATGGAACAAGGTTCTCCCATCTAACCCTCATCCCGGCGGTGTGTTTAGCATCATTAAAGGACGTGATGTGTCCCTGACAGATCTCGCGTGATCCGGTTGGCGTTTGTCTTCGGTGGATCCACCTGGATCAGGCGTTCATTTGTGTGTGTTCGTGTGTCTACAGGTTGGATCCTCCCGATCTACACTTCTCTTCATCAGCAATGGTTGTTATTTTGGTGCGCTCATCCTGTGGGGCCTCAGCACGGCCACTTTTCGATTATCTATTACAACAAGCTTTGCCCATCTTCGATGAGAAAGGGGCGATCAATGGCGGTGGCACACCTTCGAAAGGTAGTCTACGGATGTGGATGTAGTCTTTGTTACTTCTGGTGTTATTTGTACTAACTTGACAGTTGATGAATAGATAAAAAATACAAAAAAGAATTTAACTTGTTTTTTTTAGAAAAGGGGGATAGCACACCTTCGAAAGGTAGTCTACGGACGTGGATGTAGTCTTTGTTACTTCTGGTGTTATTTGTACTAACTTGACAGTTGATGAATAGATAAAAAATACAAAAAAGAATTTAACTTGGTTTTTTTAGAAAAGGGGATCACCCCTGACCTCTGTGCCATTAGGATGCACACAACCATGTTTAACTTAGTTTATTAAAACTTGTGACCGGGCCTCTGTTACAAGCCTTGGGGATAGCTGCTTAATCGGCAAACCAAATTGAGTATAAACCATCCAGGCTTCACCAGACCAGAAAGATCGGTGCGTGTTTTACTTCTCTTTGATCAAACTAGATATAGAGAGAGAAACACTTGCGTTTAGTCGGTTGATCAACAAGTCATGAGCAACAGTTAAGCGGTGCGAAAATATGAGTTGGGCGGTGGATGTTGGGCTCGTGTAACCATCCACCCATCACGACGTGGACACGTACGTACCCATGTGAGAGAGAGGGAACAGAAACTGCATGAAATCTGCCGGTGGAGGGAGGAAAAATACAGTGCACATATAGTGGTTGGGAATATATATTAGGGGTGAGATGGAGATGGAGACGGAAGCGGCAAACATGTGGTGCTGTTCATGGACACCCACCATGCACACACACCAGCGGTGCAGGATGGATCGAGCTCAGCTGCTGGATGACGAGTAAAGTAGTAGTGGGACACTCGACAGTAGCCAGCACTGTCATCACTTGCACCAGCAGCAGGGGGAGGACACTCATGAAAGAGATCTCAGAGGGTGGCATGACAAGATGATCTCTCAAAAAATATGTGTTTATTTCTCTGTTTATCTGTGTGTGTTCAGTAATTAGTCATGATGGGAGTTAACAAAGCGGCGACACCTGTGCAGGGTAGAGTAGCTGGGATTTGACAAGTTGGAACAAGCTTGAGACTGAAAAAATGATTAAAGATTTTTTTACAAAAATGATTAATCATGGAAGCAGACTTGGTGAGAGCTTGCTTGCTGATGGAGGAGTATGATTGGTGCAAAAAATTCAGATTAGTGGCGTGGAGTGAAGGGAGGGAGAGAGCTAGTCAATGGCCTCTCCTCTCCTCCCTCCAGTAGTCAAGTCTGTTGCCGCATGCCACTCACCTTCACCTTCAGCTTAGGGGTGCGGCAAGTGTTGTTGTTGTTGTTGAGATGTTGTTGGCTTTGCTCATGGGCAACCACTCCTCCATCCATCCATCCAGCTACTGATTGGTGGCTTGTTAATATTCCAGGGGCACCATGTCCATGCATGCATGTGGCCAGAATCACCCCTTGTTCCCGCCCTCAAGCTATGCTTCATGCATGCATGGTTGAGTGCATGTTGCAGCAACATGACACATGCGAGATATTCTAATGCTCTCTGTGGCTGCTTCAACAAACATCTTAGCTTGTGGTGCCACAGACTTGCTTCTTTCAACTGCTTCTCCAGTCCAGCAGTTTCTATATGTTTATCTTTTTAGCGCGTAGATTTTTTTTTAGAAAAGGAGGACGACCCCCGGCCTCTGCATCTGAGCGATGCATACGGCCATTTTATTAATTATTCTCATAAGACAAAGCCGCTCCACCTCCCGCCTCTGACTTCCAGCACTGCTCCACAAACGATGCGCCCAAGAGAGAAACGACACCGCCGTGCCGCCATCGTCCGATCTGGAACAGCAGATCCTAGGGTTTCCCCCGGAGCAGCACGACTGGGTCGACAGTAGTTACACGACGATGCCTTCATCAAGGTAACGGCCTAGAACGCCGCCATCGGCTCAGTTTTCACCGGCAACCATGTCTCCCCAACTCGCAGCCGGGACTAGATGATGGATCTGAGATCCAATCACCAAGCTTCTGGCCGGCCACCGCCGACGAAGAAGATGACCACCACCACTGGCTACACCGGGTAGAACAGATCTGCCATGGGTGCCGCTAAGCAGTCCACCAGGCCCTCGACGCCGCCGCCGATCTAAAGCCAGATGACATGCCGCCAAAGACCGCATCGCGTCGCCGCCTGATCCAGGCTAGCTACCGCCCGTGGCCCGAGGCAGGGCCGACTGCCGCCGCCGTCGAAGCCAACGTCGTCGCTTCTAGATCGACCGCACCTCCACGCATGTTGGGGCCCCGCCACCCCTGAGACGCGGGAGGGAGGAAGAGCCCCTGCCACCGCCGGCGGCCTCCGGGCGCAAGCCGGCGGCGTCCTCCGGCGGCGGCGGGAGGAAGGGAGAAAGATGGGCTAGGCCCGGCGGCGGCTAGGGTTGGGGAGCCCCCGAGTCGCCCGAGCGGGGGGCGACGCGGGGGGCGCGGGGGAGAGTCGTTTCGATATGTCTAACTTTACCCTTTAGCGCGTAGATAAGAGAAGGGATAAGAATAACAAGATAGATAAGCCCAGTTCCAGGAATCTTATATGTTTTCGTCCTCAAAATGTACTTGGCCATCTACCTGTTGGACAGAGGAAAAAGAGAACAAGCAAACAAACAGAATCATATGTATGCTCTTGTAATTCCAAATTAAGCTGCCCGTAGAAATATTTTAGAAATGCAAATAATTGACAGATAATTATGTATATTTCTTAAACAAATAAAAGCCACACGTTTCGGTTGCTCATGGCCAGCAATCTAGTACCACTCCACTGCCTAGTCTCTGCCCAGTGCCACTCTAGTCTTATCCAACAACACAGGAGGAAAACAGATTCCACGGAAAGAACCTAGATAGATGTTTCCCCTTCATCCGCGGGACCGTCGATTACGACCTGGGATGAACCGCCAAATAACATCTAGGATAGGCCAGATGAAGATAACAATCCTTGGCCTTTCTTTTTTCTTTCTCGCTTTCCCCTTTTTCAAAAAAGTTGGTCTGGGATTTGGCTAAGCCGACCACACGATATATATATTCACCTTTTCGGATAAATGCCGACGTTAAGTGGCTCACGACACTGTCCGGCCCAACCCTGAGCTACATCGAGGTGGGATTAAGACTGCGTTTGGCATTGCGGTGGATTGTGATAACACAGCTTATCCAACCAGAGTTTTTGTCTATTTCAGAGTTTGTTTGACCAAACTACCAACTTATCTCCCTTTTTTGCCTATTTTTGTTTTACAACAGATCATAACATAAGCAACCGTAAGCTGGGCCTAAATAATCAGAATTATTTCAGAAGGTTAATTAGTCATGTGGATGCCTAACTAAGTGACTATCTAAGACCATAACTAGTTTGGTGACCGGCCGGCCGAAACAGAGTGTGGCTGCGGGTTGGTCATTCACCAACTCCTTTTGCTGGAGCTCACTCAACTGATCGTCCTCTTGCTTGTATGATTGGGAACGGGCAGTGGAGTGGGGACATCGTCCTCTTGGCCTGCTTTCAGCCCCGACCTAAACCATGCTTCCAAAATTGGCAATTCCGGTAGCTGCCATGTCAGTCGTCTTTACCAGTACTGGTCTTTACCGCACGTCTATCATGTGCAGATCCGGCTCGCATCTACGAGTCTGCCACTGTGAGTCAGTGTGCCACACGTACACACCACTGGTACTTGATAGTTGATGAGGCCATCTGAACTTGTAATTAACAGCTCACAGATCGACCTCTTCAACGATTAGTAGAGACGAATCTGAAGAATTGTGCACCTCTGGTTGGCTCTGTCTGAAGAAAAGGGAGGGCGTTCGTTGTCAGTGTACGCACTGCCTACTTAGTACGTACTACTAGTGGCAGTAATCTACTCCAGTAGCGTGGTGTGTCAGACCCAACTGCTAGCTGCGACGACCTCCTTTCCTTCCCGGCGTTATCCGCTTGTAGTAGCTACGTATACTGAGAGATTAGAGCAACTCCAATAGGACAATCCCTTTCGTCCGCGGGCGTCCGTTTGGGTTGGCGTAGACAAAAAAGCCGGCCCAACGCGCCGACCCAAACGGACGCGCGTCCGCTTTCGTCTGCCTGCCGACCCATTCTCGGCCCATTTTTGAGCCTGATTTGCGTCGGCGCGGACACAATACGGACGCGCGCGCGCTCGCCATCTTTCCTCACCGGGCCCGCTGGTCGGTGGCACAGTGGATTTACACCCTCGCCCGCTTGCTACGTCGCCGACGCCGTCGGCCATTTTTTCAGATTAAAATGGATACATAGATAGTTCTAGCGTACACAGATAAAAGAAAAAGACCACTAGTCGTCGCTTTCTGACTCCGACTCAGTAATGTCCTCCTCTGACGTCTGAAGGTAGGCGTCAGCAAGCTGCTCGTCTTCAATGTCCCAACCCGACGTTTCTCGTAGCTCCAGTTTCAATTGAGCTGTCTGCTTCCGCGAACGCTTGTCCTTCCGATAGGCGGCTCGCTCCCTCCTCCTCGCGTCCCTCTCCGATCTCAATTGCTTGTAGAACTGGCGCTCGTAGACGATGTCCTGTGGGAAGCCTCCGCGCCACACCACCAAGGCTTCCACGTCCTTCTCTGCGATGGCGACGCGACGCTGCCGTCTCCGGTGGACATGACGATCCTCGTCGGTGAAAAGCTACGGGAGAGGCGCCAGTTCCTGCGCCCGCTGGCTCGACACATTAGGAAAATTCATATCCCGACGAGGCCTCAGGAGGCGCCACGCCGCCGCGTCGTGCGCGCGGGCCGCCTCCTCTGCGGTGTCGAAGGTGCCGAGGACGAGACGTTTCTCGCGAAACCAGATCTCGGCGGGGAAGGCGCCGGAGCGGCGCTCGCGGACTCCGCGAAAATCCGAAGCGCCCAGGCGACGGATCGACATGGTGGCACAGATGCGGCGAGAGTGGGCGGCGGACAGAGTGTGGAGGGAGCGCCTTCTTTATAGCGAGCGCCGGCCGCGGCGTGCGCGCGAACCTTTTCGGCGCGCTGGAGCGCCAAAACCAGCGCGCGCTAGTCCGCTTTCCCCCACGCGCGCGAACCTTTCCCGCGCGCTGGAGCGCCAAAACCGGGGCGACGGCATGATCTTAAACGCGCGCGGTCATGAAATGGGTCGGTCCGTTGGACGCACTGCCGACCCAAAACTAAAAAAGGGCGGACGGCGGGCGGGCGGCCGACCCAAACGGACAAAAAGCAGACAAAAACGCCGTCCGTTTGGGTCGGCCGGTTGGAGTTGCTCTTATAGGCGGACCTCGACGTCGCAGGACCAGATGAGCTCGGATAAATATCCACAGAGCATTGTGTTCCTCCTCCTCATCACTATTTGGTGGCCACAAAACGCACACGGCTGGCGTCAGACGACCACACGCAGTCATCTGCCACTGTGAGCAGCTTAGCTAGTCACCGGTGACTGGTGTCACTGTACAGACAACAGTGAACTGAAGTGGCTCTCTCACTCTCTCCCTACCACCACTGGTGCCAAAGTACGTCGCCGTCGTCCGTCGTCGTTGTGGTAATAGCAGCAGTAGCAGTAAGCGCCACTCCTACTAGTAGCGGCAGCAGCAAGTGTGAAGTAGAGGATAGGGAAGGGACAGCAACAGGCGGCGGCAGTAGTGGCTGCTGTGAGAGTGTGATCTACTCCACTAGCTAGCTAGCTAGCTTTTGAGGAGAGGCTGGGATCGAGTTCTACTCCGAGAGTGTGAGTGAGTGAGTGGTGCTGTGCTAGCTACAGGTGTGAGTGAGTGAGTGAGGGACACCGTAGCTCCCCGAGCGCGACGCTCCAACCAATCAATTCCCTTCCCTTCCCTACGCTTCACTCTCGGTCTCGGAGCAACTTTTGAGCTGCTTGGTCCTGTGCTGCGCTGGTAGAGTGTACACATGATTTCTGTGTAAGTATGTGCGCTTCTTGTGCACCCAAAAGGCCACACCCCCCTTCGCTTGCTTGTGGCCTCGTCTCATACCGGCCCCGTGAGAAGCACCACTACCCCATTTATGAACAACTTTTTCCTAATTAGGGCATCTCCAAGGCGGATCTGTATACCTTCCGCAACGGTGCGAAACGTGCTGTCCAGACCCCGGAAGCCATCCAACGCCGACCTGTATCGTCCCGCGGATGAGGTCCGGACGCGATTTCTCCCACAAATCTGAGACAAACGTGGAGAGGTTTACGGTAATCCGGACCTCTCCCAAGCCCGCTTCTGACCGCCTTGGCCCATGAAAAAAACCCGCTCCGCATTGAAGACGGCTCAAGGCGGACGCGACATCTCACTGCCTCCGCCCGCTGCACACGCGGCTGAACACGCCTCCTCGCCGCATTCATATGCCTTCATTAACCCCGCGTGAAAATCGAGAAACCTACTCCGGCCAAACGTCCGTTCAGGAGCGGGCCGGCATTAAACGCAACACCGGCCGAGCTCCTCCCATCCACCCTCTATTTAAACGATGGCAGATGCCGGGCAAGAACCACGCCCCTCCGCCGCTCCCCCAATCTCCTCATTCACCACTCTTCCGATGGCTTCCGAAGAGCAGTTCTCCGGCATACAAGCTGGCTGGTGGCCCGCCGAGCCCGCTGGATACTTGCGAGGCAGCTAGCTGCTCCACCTCCCGCGCCTCACCCAACGGAGCAAGTTGTCGTCCCAAGCCACCGCGTAGTTCAGCAAGTTTCTGCTCTAGGCCAACTCGATGAGGAGTGGCGAGCTGCTCCACACCGGCACGACGTGGAGCACAGCGGCACGCATCGCCGCATCCCGTGCATGCGACCACGCCATCCGCCGTTGACGCGCGTGCAACCGTGCCATGCACGCAGAGAAACAAGACGACCGCGCAGACGCAAACGGGGTAGCGGCCAGCACGTCCGTGCCCACCGCCATCATCGAGGAGAAGTAGAGCACGGGAAACCGCCGCCGCTTGGGTCCCAGGAAGGCCACCGCCCGATACCCGTCTAGTTCTTCTTTATCTCAGACCATCCTGGGCACCTACCTGACCTCCACGGAAGCACCCTTCCCCTCCGGCTAAAGCACCCTCTTTGCTGCTCCGATGTAACACCCCGGATCCGATGCGCCAGGTGTCTTCCAGTTATTCGCCGTCGTTGCCATGTCATTTGCTTGCGTGTTGCATTTTGCCATGTCATCATCTGCATTTCATCTGCATGTTTTTCAAAACTTGCATCCGGTCCTTTTCCCCGTTGTCCGTTTCGCGATCCGACACTCTCGCACGCACCCGTTGTCCCTCTCAGACCTTGTTTCGTGAGCGGGAGAGAAATGTTCTCGGAATGGGCCGAGATTTGCCGAGTGGCCTTGGTATATCACCGGCAGGCCGCCCGTCAAATTTCGTTCCATTTGGAGGTCGTTTGATGCCCCAACGGTTAACCGCGTAGCCCGAAACCCTCTTCTCTTTGCAGCCCAGCACCTCTTCACACAGCCCACCTAGCCCATCTAAACCCCCTCCATGCTCTCGGTCGTTTGATCACGATCGTGTGGGCGAAAACCGCACCTCATTTGGACTCTCCTAGCTCCCTCTATCTATATAAACACCCCCTCCCCCGAAATTCTCGGTCTAAACCCTAACCTTCTTCCCTCCGCGCCGCCGGACACCTCTCCCCACCGTCCGGACATGTCCGCCCGTCCCCGCGCCGCCGCTCCCAGCCTCTCCCGGGTCGTCGGGGGCCCGCAAGGCCCGAGGCCGGCCCGCCCGAGCCGCGCCGGGCCCGAGCGCCCTCCGCTCCTGCCCGAGCTCCGCGCCGCCCGAGCCTCCTCGCCTCCCGCCGCCGGCGTCCAGCGCCGCCGTGTGCCCCGCCGCCCGGCGCCTCCGTCGCCGTCCGCCGGACCCCGCCGTCTGCTCCCCGCCGGTCGGCCGCCGCGCCAGCCCGCGACCGCCGATCGGCCCCGAGCTCTCCCGCTCGACCCCGAGCCGCCGCCTCTCCCTTCGCCGGCCACCGCGCGTCGCGCGCCGTGCGCTGTCGGCAACCGCGCCTCTCCGCCGCCAACCTCCGCCGCCGCCGCCGCCTTGCCTCGCCTCCGTCCCGTGGGCGCCGCCCCGCCTCCTCGCTGCCCGCGCCCGGATCCGGCGGGATCCCGGCCGGCTGGATCCGCCGCCCCGCGCTCCGGCGACCTTCCCCGCTGCTCCGGCCGCCGTCGCCTCCAACTCCGGCGTGCTCTCCGGCGAGATCCGCCTTGCCTCAAAATCCGTGCAGAAGCCCTAGATCTGAGGTTGACTCCGTTTTCTTCCGTCCCCGAAATATTTCATCTCATGTGTGCTACTTTGACCTGTCATATCTCCTTGCATACTGCTCCGATTTGTGCGTGTAATATATCAAAATGTTCATCATGAGGTGCTCTTCATTTTGTTCCATTGTGTCATGCTTTTTTGAGTTCAGCTTGATTCCCTAATCATCGTTGCAAGAGTGCTATATGATGTTAACCTGCTGAAACTGTTATAACTTGGTGATTTGTCTTTTTCATTGCGTTTTCTGTGTGCATCCTATGAGCATAAGCTCTACATGTGTTTTTATTTATGCCATGCCATCTTTACAGAGGTGCTTGCCATGTACTTTTGTGATCAATGTGGTGACTAGCACAAGCATGCAAAGTAGCCTCCGTAATGTTGCTGATTTCTGTGACTTGGTCATTTCTGCCAAGTCTGAGTCTGTTATATTTTGTTGCTATGTAAACCTGCTGCTACCATGAGTTCCATGCATAATCTGGAGATCTTCACTCAGGATGTTTTGTTGTTCCTGTTATTCTCTATCCATCCATGCCCTTGGTTGCATTTATATCCTGCTTTAGCTTGTTGTCATCTTTCTCCAAACTTGCTAAATAATGTTGCTGTCAGCCTGTTAACATTAAATCCAATTTTTATCATGTGTTTTGATAGTGATCCATGCACCCTATAGACATGCTCTTGCCATGCTTAGCTTCATATTTATATCATCTTGCTGTTGGTTGACTTCACATGCCATGTAATGCTCTGTGGTAGGTGGTTCAAGCTCACCAACATGCCTACTTATCGTTGTTTCTGCCATGCACTGTTATTTTCACCAAGTCTGAATCTGTCATGAAACTTGCTATGTTTATATGGGTGCCATCATATCTTCTGTGCCTTTTTGGCTCGTGATCAGTAAGGGACTTTTGTTCTATGCAATTAGTAGATTCATGCCATGCCTTTGTTTGCTATGATCTGTTCCTGTAGCATGTTGTTTGATAGCTCTAAACTTTGCAACCTGATGTCATTTCTGTCATGTCCAGTAATTTCTGCCAAGTCTGTGAACTGTTATTATTTGCAATCTTGCCATGTCATTTTGAGCATGTTCTATTGATTTCTGGAGATAGCTCCGTGTTCATGTTTTGTTATGCTTTATATGTACATCATGTCCATGTTTTTTGTTTTCATGTTGAGGTGCTGTAGCATATTGTTTTGATGCTTGCTAGATGCCTAGTTGCTGTTTTGGACAGCTTGTCCTTTAAACTTGTTTCATGTGTATGTGTTGAACCGTTCCTCCGTTTTGAGCATGCTCTATATGAAACTTGCTTAGTTTTGCATGTAGTTTCAGGTTACCTTGTTGCATCCTTGTTTTGAGGTGTTTGATTGATGTTTGAATGCATTTTGCATCAATGCCATGTTTAACTTGTTTTGCTCATATCTTCTAGGCCGTAGCTCCGAACTAAATGAACTTTATATGTAACTTGACTAGAATTTCGTGTAGATCATCTTGGTGCATCTTAACTTGCTGTTTAACAACTTGAACATAAGTTTTATTCAGATCTGGAGCAATTTCGAAATTTGTATATGAGGACTTACCGGAATTGTCATATATTGTTTCCGGCCTCATTTAAACCTGCTTTGATGTGTTGTTCTTGTATGCATCATCTCTTGCCATGAGTAGCTTCATGTAGCCTTGTCATGCATCATACTTGGTTGAGCATCATGCCTTGTTCATGTGTGGTGTGTTTACCATGTTGTGTTCTTCTTCTCGATAGTTCCCGTTTCGTTGCGATCGTGAGGATTCGTTCGTCTACGCATGGTTCGTCTTCGTGGCTTCATCTTTTTCATGGACTCGTTCTTCTTCCTAGCGGGATTTCAGGCAAGATGACCGTCACCTTGGATCTCATTACTATCATTGCTATGCTAGTTGCTTCGTTCTATCGCTATGATGCGTTACCTACCACTTGCTTATCAAGCCTCCCAAATTGCCATGTCAGCCTCTAACCTTTTTCACCCTTCCTAGCAAACCGTTGTTTGGCTATGTTACCGCTTTGCTCAGCCCCTCTTATAACGCTGCTAGTTGCAGGTGAAGATGAAGATTGATCCATGTTGGATTATGTTTACGTTGGGATATCACAATATCTTTTATTTAATTAATGCATCTATATACTTGGTAAAGGGTGGAAGTCTCGGCCTTATGCCTGGTGTTTTGTGCCACTCTTGCCGCCCTAGTTTCCGTCATACCGGTGTTATGTTCCTTGATTTTGCGTCCCTTACGCGGTTAGGTGATTTATGGGACCCCCTTGACAGTTCGCTTTGAATAAAACTACTCCAGCAAGGCCCAACCTTGGTTTTACATTTGCCTCACCTAGCCTTTTTCCCTTGGGAGTCGCGCATCCCGAGGGTCATCTTTATTTAACCCCCCCCCCCCCCCCGGGCCAGTGCTTGTCTAAGTGTTGGTCCAAACTAGAGCACCGTGCGGGACCATCCCTTGGCAACTTGGGTTACGTCGGTACCTGTACGCTTCGCTTATCCGGTGTGTCGTGAGAACGAGATACGTGCGACTCCTATCGGGATTGTCGACACATCGGGCAGCTTTGCTGGTCTTGTTTTACCATTGTCGAAATGTCTTGTAAACCGGGATTCCGAGACTGATCGGGTCTTCCCGGGAGAAGGAATATTCTTCGTTGACTGTGAGAGCTTATAATGGGCTAAGTTGGGACACCCCTGCAGGGTATTATCTTTAGAAAGCCGTGCCCGCGGTTATGTGGCAGATGGGAATTTGTTAATATCCGGTTGTAGAGAACTTGACACTTGACTTAACTAAAACGCATCAACCGCGTGTGTAGCCGTGATGGTCTCTTCTCGGCGGAGTCCGGGAAGTGAACACGGTTTTTGGGTTATGTTTGACGTAAGTAGGAGTTCAGGATCACTTCTTGATCTTTGTTAGTTTCACGACCGTTCCGTTGCTTCTCTTCTCGCTCTTATTTGTGTATGTTAGCCACCATACTTTGCTTAGTCGCTGCTGCAACCTCACCACTTTACCCCCTTCCTTACCCTTTAAGCTTTGCTAGTCTTGATACCCATGGTAATGGGATTGCTGAGTCCTCGTGGCTCACAGATTACTACAACACCAGTTGCAGGTACAGGTTTTGCGATGATCATGACGCGAGAGCGATGTTACTTGTTTTGGAGTTTCTTCTTCTGCTTCTTCTTCGATCAGGGGATAGGTTCCAGGTCGGCAGCCTGGGCTAGCAGGGTGGATGTCGTTTGAGCTTCTGTTTGTGTTTCATCCGTAGTCGGATGTTGATCTTATGTATGATGTATTGATATATTCTTGCGGCATTTGTATACCTTGTATGTATCCCCATCTATTATGTAATGTTGATGTAATGATATCCATCTTGCAAAAGCGTATCAATATGCGGTTCTATCCTTGGTGGGACCTTCGAGTCTCTTTAGGATAGTATCGCATATTGGGCGTGACATCCGATGAGCGGCGCAGCCGGACATAGGGAAGATACGGGGAAACAACTGCCTCCGGGGCTCCCGGCAGACCGGTTTTATTCCGGGCTACCGAACATGGGGAAGACAAACCGCGGCCGGCCATGGACTAGTGTAGTGTATCCGTGTCATGCCAGTGGAGCTCCACGTGACCGTACGTGCACATAGTTTTAGCATTTTAATTGAAAATATGTAGAAAATATAACCGTTCTCGTCCGGTTTGTATGAAATCTGCCATGTTTGTCCGAAATCTGGCTGTGTTTGTATGAATTTCATGCGGTTTGTTGAAAAGGAGTTTGAAATGTATGCGGCTAGTGTTGGATGTCGACCTCCCGCATCCCTGTCCGCGGATAGGTCCCACCGTGCGCGGACGGATGCGGGAGGATTTTTACGGGTTGCGGCTGGAGATGCCCTTATAATTGGCGGATGTACCATAGTGATACACAATCCTCTTTGGAGAAAGTAATAAGGGAAAAACTAGCCTCGGCGGAGCTTGGCGACCATGGCCAAGACAGCGGGGCGACGGTAATAGGAGCGTTGGGGGCGGCGTTGCAGCAAGATGCGGGGCAACGTGTTGTGTGAGCGAAATGCGAGAGGGGTTTCCCCCTTGTCTACGAGATGGGCGAGTGAAGGACAATGAAGATCCAACGGCATATGCAATGTGCAAGGTGCAGCTGGGGAGGTGACCGATCGCAGCCTGCGATCGGTGGATGGACGCCAAGTACTGATCGGAGCTGAACACCATGTCACCAAGAACTGGCATTGACACTGGAATCTTTTTTTTTGGTTGGTGAACCATTGTTATATAAGTTTTGGAACTGGGTCATTTCTAGATGAAGTTTATAACATGGCCTCTCAATTTTCAGTAGGGATAAAAAAACAAAGAAATCAAAAAACAGAAACAAAATTTTCTATATATTGCTCGATTGTTGAACTTCACTGGCCGAAGATAAGGCCAGTCCTCCCCAGCAAAAAAGAAAAGGAAATGAGACCAATCCTATTCCACGTGTTATTATGCCGAATAGATGGCATAAAACCGCATGGACCGCTGTTAACGGGCAGTCCCATTTTCGGACGCAATTGGATTTCTTCCATCTATTTCTGTGTACCTTCGAGTTATCTTTTTTCTTTTTCTTTTTCTGTTGGTTTTCCCCACTTTGTGCTAGCTTTCTTTTTTTGGTTGATTTATATTTGTATTCTTTTTCTGATTCCTATTCGTTTATTTTTTAATTCATGATCATTTTTAAAGTTGAATAATATTTTTAAATTCATGATTGTTCAAAAATTAGAAATATTTTAAATTCATGAAAATTCTTTTGAATATATTTTTTATTTATTTATGATTTTATAAACTATTTTTATATTAGACATACTATTTTTTTTGAAAAATAAAAACAAAAAGACCGACTCAAAAACCGTCGAATCCAAACATGCACGAATCTACTTACACCCGGCATGGCGTTTCCTCAACAACTACGAGGTCTCAAAAGACAATCAGGTTTTTAGTTTTAGCACCCAACGAACCCTTTTTTTTCTAGAGTCCAATCCCTGGCGACTGTTCGCCACGAGGGATGGCAACCACGAACCCCCGAGATGGCAATTTATGTGGCCAGGTGTAGCGTTTTTCAAAATAGCCATGGCAGTTTGTTTAAAATGTGGGGAGTTTTGGGCAGAAACTGTTAGATCTGATGGTTATGGGGCCGTTTGCCAAGAATTGCCCTGCTGAACGTTCACCAGATAGATTTACCGTTTATTTTAGAATATAAACCGATCTGTACATGTGGAGTTGCAAAACTGCAGCCTGTGAGTAAACTATCAAGGCCCAATGTCAAAACTAGCTTAGCCCATTTCTGCACTCGTTCCTTATATGGGCCATCACAGACCCATCTGCATATCTCTCGGCACCTTAAAAAAGGTTCGAGGCTCGTGCATCCACGACAACAGAGCCCCAGCGAAACGAGTCACCGTCCCACTGATCAACAGAGCACACAGAACTCGTTTGTTACAGAAAGTCCAGGACTTGATTGATCCAATTTCTGGAAATTGGGATGAGCAGCTCGTGCGTGAAAACTTCTGGCCGGTTGATGCAGAGAGGATATTGCAAATTCCGTTGTCATCTCATGGACAATCAGACTTCATCTCATGGCATTTTTCGAAGTCAGGTTGCTTTACTATCCGCTCAGCGTATCATATTACATGGAAAAATGAATATAGGACACGAGCTCGGTTGGACTCGGGAGGAGGCAGAATTGATCCACATCCTGTGTGGAAGTCGCTTTGGGGAAGAACTCTCCCTCCTAAAGTACATGTGTTCAACTGGCGGGTGTTACATGGGATCGTTCCGTGCAACTGCACATTAACAGATCGTCATATGAAGTCCCCTGTAATATGCCCAGTTTGTCGAACTACCCCTGAGGATCTCCGCCATATGTTGTTTACATGTGACAGGTCCAAGAAGGTGTGGGAGGAACTCGGTCTGAAACCTACCATTGAAAATGTTGTAGCACAAGAGAGGTCAGGTTCAGTTATTTTAGAAAAGCTATTCTGTTCGGACCTCGAGGGAGAAGCAAGGATCCTGATAGCAAATGGAGTTGAGATGATTATGGTAGCAGCTTGGTACCTCTGGTGGGATCGCCGGAAAATTAGCCACGACGAGAAGTGTGGCACCCCGGTCCGTACAGCAATGAGTATACGGGGCATCGTTGCTAATGCTCTCGCTATGAAACCAGGGGTAAAGGACAGAAAATTGAGGTGGGAGAGGCCTGCTATGGGGGTCTTAAAGCTTAATGTGGATGCAAGTTACCATGCTGATGAGGGATCAGGAGCAACGGGAGCAGTAATTCGGGATTGTACGGGCGCTTTTATTGCAGGATGTTGTTATTATAAACAGCATGCTATGGATGCACCATCCATGGAGGCTCTAGCTCTACTTGATGGCTTACGCCTAGCTGACAATCTGGGCATTTCAACTCTGGTAGTAGAGTCTGACTCACTAGAGATTGTCCAAGCTATCCTTGACCCATCAGATTACTGTGCTTCAGCGGCGGTTGTTACTGATGACTGTCGAAAGTTATTGACTGCGTTCGGCAGGGCGACTGTTGTTCATTGTGCTCGGGAAGGTAACGTGGCAGCGCATGGGCTTGCTCGGGCTAGTTACAGAGGAAATTTTCCTGGAGAGTGACGAGATAAACCTCCTGATTTCTTACTCCCCTTCCTTGTAACTGATATGATTATTGTTTAATAAAGGTCGCCGAATCTAAAAAAACAGAGCACACATAACAGAGTTTTAGTTATCGGGTGGTAAATCCAATTACCGGACAGTAACAACGGATCTAGGTACCCCGTAGAAGAAATCACCTTATCCAGCAAAATAAAATCCCTGAAACTTTTAGTCTGAATGAATTTTGATTGAAAATAAAAGGAATTTTGTTCAGATTCAAAATCCATTTAAAAAATCGACTAGTAACCGCCTGGTATTCTCTGGTTACCAACCTGAAAACTCGGTGCTGTAAGAATATTTGGGAAGTGTAGAACCTTTTGCTCGGGACACACTTGTATTTATATGGGTAATGTCGTGGCTTACAAGATGATACGATCGACAGATCGTTTATAGAAGGTCGGTAGGAGTCGACAGAAGTTGGAATGGAAGAAGAGATAGAAGAAGAATACAAGTTTGAACATATAGTTCTATCCCAATACGACTATTCCAACACTCCCCCTCAAACTAAACCTAAGTAACTCCAAGGTTGAGATTGTACTTGAATTCATCCAGCCTTCTCATAGTGAGAGGTTTTGTAAAGCCATCAGCTAGTTGATCACCAGTTGGTATGAACTTTATGTCAAGTAGCTTGCGGGCTACTCTTTCTCCGACGAAGTGGAAATCAACCTCAATATGTTTAGTACGTGCATGAAAAACAAGATTAGTTGAAAGATAGTGTTGGGGATATACCCCACGGTATGACCCAGCCACGATATGACCCGACCATTCTTCGGGAGATCATAAAGGACCTTGTTGCCTGGGCCACGATGAGTTAGAGTTCGGTGCCCAAGAGGCGGCTTGAGGAGGAGGCCGGCTGGAGAAGGAGGCTATAAGGAATCTCCCTTGCTTGAGGAATAAGATAAGTTGGAAATAGACTAAGACAAGGGTTGTAGTTTGACCCGGATTCTGTTGTGACCTTGAGGCCTCGACCTGTATATAAAGGGGAGCCCCTGAGGCAGAAAGACCAAGTTACGATCAATCGAGAGCTAGGTTAGCGAATCCGCATCCTTACAATCGAGATTTCCAGGAATATCAATCAAATAGGAGTAGGTATTTACCTCCACCATGAGGGGCTGAATCTATCACCCCCTCTCAAGCGACCACCTAGGTGTGATGGCCTCTAGAGTTAGTCCTTTTTAGTCCTTTTTTAAGGACATTTGCCGTGACAAAACCACGACATTTGGCGCGAACCATGGCGCCTGCTCACGGTGGTGTTGAGTTCTTGGAGGGAGCTCTCCCAGGGATCGAGGGATATTGATCGGTCGGATGAACAAGAGTCGTCGCGGCAAGTTCTACATCGACGACTCATGCTGGGGTCCCGAGGCCGACTCAATCGAGTACGGGTACCGGGTCCCCTTTGGCAAGATCGATGTCTTCATCGGCAAAATCGGCGAATCAGGTCCTGAGCCGGACATCTGCACCGACATCGTCGAGATGGCTCGGCGCACCCGACCCGGCCAGGCTCAAGCCGGCCCGAATCACGTTTTCGTCGGCTTCACTCAAGGAGTCGATCTTCCAGACAATTCCGCGTCTAGTGGGAAGACCCTCGTCTATTCTAATGACGAGTCCTTGGTTGGAGACACCGAGTCAATTCTTCCACTCTTCCATGGAAAGCTTGGGGGCTACTCCGATGATGAGACTGTTCCAGAAGCCCTCGAGCCGCCGTCTTCATGGCAAGGACAGCCTCGGCCCTCAACTCCACAGCGGTTGGTGCAGTGACCGGGACTAGCACTTCAGCGCCGGCTCCAGGCGCGACCGGCTCAGGAAAAACGTCGGCTCGGGCTATGGATGACTTAATGGCCGCCATGGCGACGCTTGTGAAAACCCCGGTAACCGCGGAGAATCGGGCGGAGCGTAACACGAAGATGACCAAGCTTCACGAGCAGATGGCTAAGGTTCACAAGGATATCAACGCTGAGAATATTTGCATGGCGGAGGCGCAGACTCACATCCATAACGAGGTCGAACGCCTGAAGGCGGAAGCCTGGCATATGGGTTTTCGTATGAACGCTTCAGATACGGTTCATCAGAGGAGACATGCAAGCCGCATGCCCTTTAATTAGGACGACGATAAGTGCCACACGTGTGGGCGTTAAGGGGTCTGCCCACACGTTTTGTGTGGCGTCTAAGAGGACCAGCCCACACGCCTACGTGTGGGCAAAACAACTAGCGCCCACATGCTTCTTTTTTTCCCTTGCGGTCCCTCTCTCACACACCTACGTGTGGGCAAAATGCATAACGCCCACACGACCTCTCTCAGCCACCTACCTCATGGTCCCGCACACCCCGCGTGACAGTCACCACACGTCCCCGTAGTTGCCATGGTCCGGACCCTCTTCAATGTCCGTTTAACTGCAGTTGCCATGTCGGACAACTACAGTTGCCATGGTTGCTCAACTGTAGTTGCCATCTCAGGTCAAGTGCCAGATGCCATTTTGGACAACTGCAGCTGTTGCCATGTATGGTCTGGTTTACTATAGTTGCCATGATTTGAAAACTTTAGAGGTTGCCACCTACTAACACTAAGCAGTTGCCATGTATGGTCTAGTTTACTACAGTTGCCATGATTTGAAAACCTTAGGAGTTGCCACCTACTAACACTAGGCAGTTGCCGTGCAGCGCTACAAAAAGACATGGCAAAACAACATGTTCGGGTAAAAAAGAGAGTTGCCATCTGCTTACAAGCACACTAGGGCAGTTGCCGTGTACCCTGCAAAACACATGGCAACTGACATGTTCGGGTAAAAAAAGAGAGAGTTGCCATCTGCTTAAAAGCACGCTAGGGCAGTTGCCATGTACACTGCAAAACGCATGGCAACTGGCAGCCTGGGTGTGGAGAGAGGAGACGGTCGTGTGGGCGAGATGGCAAATGCCCACACACCAGCCCTTGTGCGTGAGTGAAAACTGGCGTGTGGGCGAATTGCTAAACGCCCACACACCGGCCCCTCCGTGTGGTGAAACGGACGTGTGGACGACCGGGTGAATGCCCACACACCAGCCCAGTCCTACGTGGCACCACAAAGATGCCAAGATTCGTGCACCCACAAACGGACGCGGATCCACGCGTGTGAGCGAGATGAAAACGCCCACACGTGTGGGCGTTAGTGTTTCCGTTAATTAGGAGCTTACATGCTTGTTCAGCACACCACAGGATACGCCGGGGGCTGGGACCAGTACGCCCGAGGCGACGGTTATACCCCAATTAACCCGGGCTGTGCCCCCAAATGCAGGGGCTGGGCAACCGCAGTCAGCTCAGCCTCGTCAACCGGCTCAGCAGCATGAGCCAGCCCCCCCCCCCCATCTCCAGTTACCTCGTCGTCGTTTCCAGACACCGCCACACCCGGTGCGTCATTTTTCCAATCCTGTGGACACCGGTGGGCCGTTCGACAGCGCCAAGAAATGGCTCATGCTCACGGCCGCTTCTGACCGCGCTGGTGGATTGCCGTTATTGATCGGCACGTCGCATGCAGCTGGCCTCACGAATTCTTTACTTTTCTTAGAGCAACTCTAGCAGACCCCACAAAACGCCCGGCCCGCAAAAATTCCGGCGAGTATGCGGACTCAGCCCAATTTTCCGGCCAGAACAAAGCCCGCATACTCGCCCGTCCCGCAAATTTTTTTGCCAACCGCATGCCCCGAGCAGTATAACTGCGGTTCCGCGACCCTTTTGCCGGTCCAAACCCTATCCCCCTGCCGCCGCGAGCCACTCGATTCCCCTTTCCCCTCTTCCAATTTCTCGCTGCCGGCGACCACCCGCCCCGCCTCCAGCCGCCATGTGGGGGCGAATGTGGAGCTCCGGACGCAGCCCCGGCAGCAGATCCGGCCGTGAGCACGACCCGGAGCGCGAGCGGCGCGTCCGGTCGGACGGCGCAAAGAAGCGCGGCGCCCGGAGGTGGACCAACCACGGGATGTCGCCGCCGGCGAGCTTCAACCGCCGCGAGACGGAGGAGTACGACTGCCGGCGCGCGTCCTTCTCCACTGCGAGGTCCTACGCCGGATCCTCCTCGTCCTCCGGCGCGGGCTTCCTCCCCGTGAAGAGGGAGTGGTCGGACGACGAGGAGGAGCCGGAGCCGCCGGCGCCGTTCGCCTTCGTCCCAGTGAAGGAGGAGCCCGAGGAGCCCGCTCCGCTCGGCCGCCGCAGAGTCGTCGGGCCCGAGGACTACGTCACGGACTTCGATGCCGTCGCCGCCGCCGTCGCCAAGCGGAGCGTGCGCGAGGAGGAGGAGCGGTGGCGCCACGTCGAGGAGCTCGAAGCCCTCGAGTGGCGGCAGGCGGCCGCCCACAACGTCGCTGAAGGAAATATGCCCTAGAGGCAATAATAAAGTTATTATTTATTTCCTTATATCATGATAAATGTTTATTATTCATGCTAGAATTGTATTAACCAGAAACATAATACTTGTGTGAATACATAGACAAACAGAGTGTCAGTAGTATGCCTCTACTTGACTAGCTCGTTGATCAAAGATGGTTATGTTTCCTAACCATAGACATGAGTTGTCATTTGATTAACGGGATCACATCATTAGGAGAATGATGTGATTGACTTGACTCATTCCGTTAGCTTAGCACTCGATCGTTTAGTATGTTGCTATTGCTTTCTTCATGACTTATACATGTTCCTATGACTATGAGATTATGCAACTCCCGTTTACCGGAGGAACACTTTGTGTGCTACCAAACGTCACAACGTAACTGGGTGATTATAAAGGTGCTCCACGGGTGTCTCCGAAGGTACTTGTTGGGTTGGCGTATTTCGAGATTAGGATTTGTCACTCCGATTGTCAGAGAGGTATCTCTGGGCCCACTCGGTAATGCACATCACTATAAGCCTTGCAAGCATTGTAACTAATGAGTTAGTTGCGGGATGATGTATTACGGAACGAGTAAAGAGACTTGCCGGAAACGAGATTGAACTAGGTATTGAGATACCGACGATCGAATCTCGGGCAAGTAACATACCGATGACAAAGGGAACAACGTATGTTGTTATGCGGTCTGACCGATAAAGATCTTCGTAGAATATGTAGGAGCCAATATGGGCATCCAGGTCCTGCTATTGGTTATTGACCAAAGAGGTGTCTCGGTCATGTCTACATAGTTCTCGAACCCGTAGGGTCCGCACGCTTAACGTTCGTTGGCAATATAGTACTATGAGTTATGTATGTTGGTGACCGAATGTTGTTCGGAGTTTTGGATGAGATCACGGATATGAGGAGGAACTCCGGAATGGTCCGGAAGTAAAGATTGATATGTGGATAGTAGTGTTTGATCTCCGGAAAGGTTCCGGAATCCATCGGAAGGGGTTCCTAATGTTTCCCGAAATGTTTGGGCACGAGAACACTTTATCTGGGCCAAAGGGGAAAGCCCACAAGGTTTTTGGAAAGCGCAAAAGGAAGTTTTGCGGAGTCCAGGGGCCAGACGCCAGGGTCCCTGGCGTCTGGGTCCAGATGCCAGGAACCCTGGCGTCTGGCCCTGGAGTCCGAGAAGGACTCTTGTCTTTCGGGTGAAACCGACTTTGTGGAGGCTTTTACTCCAAATTTCGACCCCAAGACTCAACATATAAATAGAGGGGTAGGGCTAGCACCCAAGAGACATCAAGAAACACCAAGTCGTGTGCCGGCAACTCCGTCCCCTCTAGTTTATCCTCCGTCATAGTTTTCGTAGTGCTTAGGCGAAGCCCTGCGGAGATTGTTCTTCACCAACACCGTCACCACGCCGTCGTGCTGCCGAAACTCATCTACTACTTCGCCCCTCTTGCTGGATCGAGAAGGCGGGGACGTCATCGAGCTGAACGTGTGCAGAACTCGGAGGTGCCGTGCGTTCGGTACTTGGATCGGTCGGATCGTGAAGACGTACGACTACATCAACCGCGTTGATAAAACGCTTCCGCTTACGGCCTACGAGGGTACGTAGACAACACTCTCCCCTCTCGTTGCTATGCATCACCATGATCTTGCGTGTGCGTAGGAATTTTTTTTGAAATTACTACGTTCCCCACCAGTCGCTGCCAACGAGAAGGCTGAGGAGTGGCGCCGCATCCGCGCGGAGCAGGCGGCGAAGTACGTTGACCTGTGCAGCTCCGGCGATTAGGATTGAGCGTCCGGCTCCTCCACGGCGTCGTCCATTTGCCGCGACCTCGCCGCCGTCAGATCCAACCCCTCCATTACTAGTTTAACGTAGTATGTAGTATAACTATGCTTGTAGTTTGTTGATCATGTGATGAACTATGTAGTATGTGATGAACTATGTTTGTGCAATTTCTCCCGCGAAAGTGTTTTTTCAAATTATGCAGGTTTTGATATGGGTTCTGTTCGGCCGTGCATGTTTTCGACCCGCAAACGCGATCTTCGTGAAACCGCAAACGCGTTTTGCGGGTCAAATTTTTGCGGGGTCAGCTAGAGTTGCTCTTAGCACCGATTGATTGTCCGGTCATTCTTCTTCTTCTTCTTCCTCCTCTTCTATACGAAATTACATACTTACAAATTTGCTCCTTGGAACATATCAAGGAAACTGTAACATACAATTGATTCTTTCGATTCTTTGGCGTAAGGTTGACTATAGGAAATTAATTAACATCCACATGTATATGTACCACGTAAACGCGATTGACCGAGCATGTATATTGGTGCTGAAATATATATATTGGAATCAAAAAAAAATCCACTTTGTGACCTGTGAGCAGAAGAAAAAGGTTTGGCCAGTTGGATCGATGAGTGTGTGTGCATGAGGCCGGCCGAGTGAGTGAGTGAGCAAGTGAGTGAGTGGTGGGGGTTGTCTGAAATGTGATGCAAATTAAGGGAGTGGGTGCAATGTTGTGGCCTACTACTATCCACCTTTTGCGTTTCTTTTCTATGCTTAGTTCAGCCCTATTAGTTAAGTGGCAACTGCCCACATGCAAGTACAAAAAGGCACATTTTATATTGTACAAACTATATTTATTTAAACTTGTAAGTTAATTAATCGATCAATTGATGAGGTGATTAATCAGTGAACGTTTTCTCTTCTTAAACTGTTTGCTTCATTGTTAATTACATTTAATTTAATTCATCAAGTGGACAGTCGTTTCGAGTGGTGGCGCATGCATGCACGTTTCCTCTTGATCAAGTCAGCTAGTATCTAGTAGCTTGTTGCAGTTGGTTAACTGAGAAAGATATGGATAGTGAAGTAGGCAAAGTTGGAAAGGGAATATAGAGAGGGTACGGTGCAAGCAAAAAGGGGGGCAATTAATTGGGAGGTAGCTAGTTGAGCATGTTTGTAGATGCTCTATCTATCTTGGCTAAGCTAGCTAGTGACGCATGAGGTGAGTGTGTGTGTGTGTGTGTGTTGGGCAATTTGGCATATCTGTGCATACACATGTACATGTATATGCGCATATGTTTGTGTGTGTATATGGATGTATGACTTGCTACCTAGCTAGCTCGTATCACTATCTTTGGGTGGATGGGATGTGTTTTGGATACACTAGCTAGCTAGAACTACTTTGGACGGATGAGATGTGTTTTGGATACATGCATCTTGTGGTTTGGTTTCTCCACCACCAAGTAAAATCAAAGGGCCAGCATATGCATCAGGTTCTTTTCCCTGGAGATGAGCTTGTCTTGTTTGCAAGCTAGCCAGCCAGCTGCCGAATCAAGTTAAGTAATAGGTACAATATCGTCAACAGAAACAGATGACAGAGTTAACATGATTAACCTACCTCCACGGGCTTGGGCTACCTGCCAAGCGCATATAATCCTCCCGCTATAATTAGTGTGTGCTATGTTGTACACATACCCACTTTTTTGTTTGTGTTAGCTAGGCTGACAAATTACCGGAGGCCCGGAATAGGATGGAGGTTTCTTGTAGAAGGGATGATCAACCCATCATCCTATGTTTCGTTGATGCACCCAGGCTTATATTATTGATTATTTGACAATGTCAAGCAAATTCCAACGTTGAGGTCAAACAAATCGGACGAAGCGATTATTCCTGAAGAAATTGAACGGTTTCTCATATGAAGTAATTATGTCTCGAGAACAACCTGAAGATATTATGACATTTTGAATCCTAAAGGAAGCTAGAACACCATGATTTTACTTGGATGACTCAAGCAATATCTCCATTCATCTTTTTTGTGAGATGTGATTGACTCAAAACACCGCATCGAGGCGGTGCAACCATGACGAGTAAAAACGTACCTTTGTATAGCGAAGATGCACATAGCCCAACGAGTTCAAAACACATCGAAAAGTAAATGTGGGATGATTCAACAAATTAAAAAGACATCGACCAATGGTATTGGATGGGTAATTTAAAGACTAAATTGCATGCCATTGATGTAGGGTAAACATCTCATCTGCAGTTGCTCCAACCATACATGGCACCATAAACAACTTCTTCTGCTTCGATTGTTGGAGCATAGATCACCTACACAGTCAGCCGTACATGAGGGTATCTGTGCGCGTGCGCGGGGGGGGGGGGGGGGGGGGGGGGGGGATATTGAATTTGCAATAGAAGTATACTTTTTTTGGTAGAAAAAAGTTCAGTTTCAGAATTTTTCAAAGAATTGCTCCGACTCGATAACATTTTGCCCCACTCAAAACATATTATGGACCCGTATCTGCATTAAGCGGCCAGCCCTACCAAGATATGAGAAGAGAGTCAGTTCTTACATATACCCCGCGACCAAGTGCCCAGAGATATTTTAGATATAAAAATTGGATGTCAACTGAACTACGTACCAAAATCCTATGAATAAATTGGAATGATGGGACCGGTATACTAAAAAGTGAGATCGAGTGCGTGATCACGCATGCAAGGTATATATGCTGCTACTAACTTTTGTGGTGTGGCCGCATGGGTACCGGCCAGGTACTGCAAGTATACTTTCCGTGACATGCACTTTAACTGATCACAGCAGCACAGAAAGAACAAAAGGGAAAGAAAGACGTCAAGATCTAGTGGACGCACGGTGCATGCAAAGACGTCCGTCCATGGACGGATGGACGGACGGATGGATGCGGCACGCATCAGTCTCATTCGCATGGTCTATCACGATTATTATCCTCACGTGCTCGTTTCTTTTTTCTCTCTTGGCAGTTTTAAGCTCCCAGTTTGAACCAGCTACAACCAGTAGGAGTAATACTACTTCTAGCTAGGACGTACAACGACTTTTAACTGCCACCGCTAAACTCGATTGGCCTCGTCGGCCAGTCAGTCAAGTGTACAAAACTGAGCTATCGAAGCTTCAAAAAAAAAAAAACTGAGCTATCGATCGGCAGTACGTACCTAATTAAATTGCGTACGGATCATTATCGACTTGCGTGGGGCCACGCCCAACCACGTACGTACACTTTGTATTTATGTATGGTAGTCGCTAGGTGTACGTACGAGTTCGATCTCTCTCTTAACTGGAGAGTACAGAGCTTTTCTTTTTCCTTTTTCCGCGGGATTGTGAGTACAAAGTTCATCCACACATACTCCTCCGTTTCTAAATGTTAGTCTTTTTAGAGATTTTAATATAAACTAAATACATATGTATATAGATATATTTTGAAGTGTAGATTCACTCATTTTATTCCGTATGTAGTTCATATTAAAATCTTTAAAAAGGCTTATATTTAGAAACGGATGAAGTACAAGATTACTTCTTACTACTCCTGCCTTTAAAAGACTCATATTTAGGAAAACCAGTACAAACCTTTAAAAGACTTATATTTAGGAACTAGTGTCAAACGGATGCCTCCCTTATTTTCTGTGTGTATATTTTTCGAGGCCATGTGGTTCGTTCGTGTATACTAGCTAGTGTCAAACGGATGCCTCCCTTATTTGCGTCTGTTCTGGTCGTATATATATATGTACTGATCATCGATGGAATAAAGATGAGGTTTTGATCCGTTCATTCACTTTTGACTTACAACACGTTATCACGCACGTCTCTCCGCAGAGAGCGAATAGGCCAGAGGAACTTCGCCGTCCCCGGCGAGAATCGAGGCAGCAACTCTGGCAGTCTCATGTCCGGCGAACTCCATGGGAGAGAAAATTGCTGGAAGAATAGGAGGCATCGATTACGTACGATCTTCACGTTCAAACAATGGCGACCAAGCGACGCAGGGACGCAGACTTCAGCAGTGAACTTCGGCGTCGGCGTTGACGACGGTCATGAGGCCACGCCCAAGATCACAGAAGAGAGGAAATGCCTCTAGACGGTGCTCTGGGCACTGAACGCAGCGAGGCACCAGGCCATCCATGGCAAAGAAGATCATGCATCGCTACAAAATATGAATCAGGAGCTGCCTTTTGTGATTAAATCAACGATCTAATAACTAATCGGCATGTAGCCTATGCGCAGGAGATATAATCGATGCTCCAAGCAAGAAGAAGGAATTCGTCAGCCACATCACGCACATGCAGCCGGGAGGTAACAGGCGAAAACCACTCACCCGCATCAGTGGCGTTGGCGGCACCACGTACATGGTGTACGCAGCGGCGCCTTGCCCACGACCGCTTGGGGCCGGTAAGGCACGGCTTCGGCAGCAGCCAACGGATGTCGAACGGCGCGACGGCGCATGGCGTCGGTGAGGCGCGGCTTCGGCAGCAGCCAACGGATGTCGAACGGCGCGACGGCGAAAGACGTGATTTAGGACCATGGTTCAGCCGAACCTATGGTCTATGCCGTACGATTTAATATCCTACAACATGTGGATCTGTGACATGCATGTCAACTGCATTTTTTAATCAACCATGTATAGATCCTCATGAATAAATATGCATGCCAACTGCATTTTTAATCAACCATGCACGGATCCTCATGAATAGTGTCTAAAAATCAATGGTGTCGAGTGTAGGCTCGGCTGAACCATGGTTCCGTAAAACATTTTCGGCGCGACCGCGCAGAGCATCGGCGTCAGCACACGGTGGCGCATCGTCGAGACAAGCGACAGGATGGCTTGCGCAGCGGCGGGAGTAAATTCTCCTTCAGGGGAGGAGGACGGCGAGCCGGGCCCCTCTGTCCCTCGTCGTTGAGGCGACGACGCCGGATGGCGGGGAGGCGGCCGCCGTTTGGATTGGAATGCGGAATTGGGGGCAGTTGGTCGATGGGGACGGAAGCCGTCCCGTCGCCGCTCCCTTATCCGATCTGGGGCGGTGCGCGCCTGTGCGCCGGCCAAAGGCCCATCTGTCGAGAAAAAAAGGAAGCGAGAACGGAAAAAACATGTGGGTTGTGCCCACTGGTTTGGGTTGTGCAGAGTCGGCCCAGGACCATTTTTTTAATGTTTTCCTTTTCTGTTTTAGCATTTGGCTGTGCAGTTTTCGCATGTATGTGTATTTACAGTAATTTCATGTATATTACTGTATCATAAAGCACACTAGTGTATTTGATCAATCAATTTGATGGTTGCTACATGTTGATGATTATTGAAAATTAATTTACAAGAGAGTAAATTAATGGGCATGAATATTTCATGCAAGATATGTTGGACATATCGAGAATGAATTTGCCGAGTTTGCATGAATCTCAGTTCCACCATAACCGCACCTGCTCAGGGGCTCCTGCTATAGATGATATAGCGTAGTATGTTCAATTGCACTTCATCTCACATCACTTACACGCTGATCTGTTGAGATCAACAGAGAGTGGTGATGATACCTATAGTGCATAGAGAATGGACGCTCGTCTGATTCCATGACTTCGAGTCAGTGACAACATACAATTCTATTGTGCATCAAATCAACTGAAAGTTGAGACTCTACAATAGTGTAGTTTCAGATGCTAATCTCATCGAAATGCTTTCCACTTTCAATCCTTTTATTAGGATCTGACTGAACAATTTCATCAATGGTGAAGGAAAGGGGAGACATGATGAAAAGCAGAATATGAATGGAGCACAAAAGGGCAAAAGCCATTTCTTGGAGAATGACAAGGTCAGTAGCCTCGGTTGCTACACATGTGGTTATACGACTCACAATGCAAGGAAATATGATACTTCCATGCATTTGGTGGATCTGTACATCCATCAATTGGCTAAGGGCAAGAGGCCCATGGGAACAAGTGTGAATCTTACTTCACTTGCAATAACAATGATTTCCCAATGGTTGAAAGTTCCCTGATGTTCCTCGGAACATGGGCAATTAGGATCATGCTCAGCAAAAGGAAGGTCCACTATTGAGTATCGATGACATGTTGGTGGACTTCAATTTTATTGACATATATGGAGACCGGCTTCAGTCTCTTTTGTCATGCATTGTAATGATGGCTATAGACATATTACATGCTGTAAAATGAATTATGTCCATCAACATAATATGATAGCTATGTCATCAGACATGATGCTTGTGGTATGTCCTCTGACATATATAGATTATGATGTATGTATTATTTCCATATGAGTTCAATCATATGCTAAAATTGGTTTATTTCTCTTTAGAAACTTAACGAAATAATCCAATTGAGAAGGAAATGTGTTAAGTGGAAACTGGGTCTACTAACACGATATTTTGGGAGATTAAGTGTTTCCATTGCAATATCTTGATAAGAGTAATGGAAGTGTCATGACAATTGTGGTCTTGATACGGTAATTGTTGGTTCTGGTCAAGCCACAATTACAATCCCTATGGGTACTACATGGTAATCATGGGTGCATCGATGTATCTAGATTCTACTCGTACCTTGCTGAGTTTTAAGGATATTCCCAATGGTTTCTATGTTGAAACCCATAAAGCGAGTGAGGTTGGAAGCCTACTCATGACTCAGCAAAAGGGATTTGAATGAAATCCTAGAGTAAATATCTTCTCTATCTTTTGGATTGTACTATACATACATTATATTAGATACGCATTTGGCGTATAAGATAATTTTCTAGAGTCTTGATAAGTTCAAGATATGGCAACATTGCCTGGGTCTCCCTAGTATTGGGATGATGAGAAAATTATTGATGGTCCAATTGGACACAAATCAAACGGTGTGAAGTTTCTAAATTCATTGAATTGTATATGCACGATGTGTGCAAACCGGGAAAGTGATCACAAGGTCATTTTATCTCATGAAAGAGGATGGGCCACTAAATTTCCTTGGATAGGAGATATATATGTGATCCAATTCAACCGTTATATGGGATATTCACATATTTTATAGTGCTTTTGGATGCATCAGTGAGATGGTCCAATGTGTGTCTTATTATAAGGGACCATGCTTTTACATAGTTGGTTGCTCAGATCATTAATTTGAGAGCAAATCAATCCTAGCACAGGATAAAATCCATCAGAATGGATAATGCTGTAAATTTAGTTCATGAGCCTTTGATGATTACTGCCTAGATTGAGGCATAACTGTGGAGCATATTGGTACTTTGTGTACATATCCAGACTGGTCTTGCGGAATCACTTGTCAAGAGGATAAGTTGATAGCAAGATTGCTCCGACAGAATTGTAATCTCCCAACATCTAGTTGGGGACATTGCAATTTTACATACTGCATATACAAATTCAATGAACTGCATATTATATGGTCTCCCCGTTGCAGTTAGTACGTGGAAATGAGTAAGTATTTCCCATCTTCGATAATTCGGTTGTGTTGGATACATACCGATTTCACCACCGCAGCGTACATATATGGGCCCTCATAGAAATTGGGGATCTATGTGAGGTATAATTCTCCGTCAATCATAAAGTACCTGTAGTCCTAAGAAGGGGACTTGTTTATGGCCCGGTGCGCTGATTGTATTTTGATCAGGACATTTTCCGGCATTAGGGAGAGATATGGACCACATTGAATTGCAGAAAATAGATTGAGATGCGAATAGACATCTAGTCCTGAGGTCCACGTACGAATGAGTCTGAACTGGAGGTTCAGAAGATTATCAATTTGCAAAGTATCGTAAATAATCTGCCAGTTGCATTTACTAAGTATATAGGTGTCATAAAGTAAAATATTCCCATAGTGAATGTGTCAGAAAGAGTGGATGTGACCCATAGGTCCACTCGGCCACCGAAGAGGAGGAGGAATCTGGACACAAGAGGACAAGGCTTCATGGAAGCGTCCAAGGGGAATGAGGAATCCTCAAACAGTAAATGTAGGTCAACTTCATGTTGATATTCAACCAAGGGTTGAAAGACACCTGAAGGATGTTGGACACATCCAGGACACAGCACGAGTGTGCACACAAATTTTTGTGCTGGGACATCGGAAGGCCTTGACTCAACTGTTGTGGGAAATCACAAAGAGTCAAAAGGTAATGATGAAATCTACACTATGGACATGGATTCGGGAGAATCATATAATAAAGACTACATTATGTCGATATTTATTTATCCTCATGAATTGCAAAAGACCTTGGATTGGATCTAGAACCAAATTCCATGCATGGCTGAGTGTCTAAAATGCTCTAGTTGATCCAAAGGAAGGCAACAATTGAGGATGCGCTCGCTCTCAAGAAGAGGGGGTATTGACCTGATCAGTAATACCCACTCCTCTGGATTTGTTCCCCGGGGGAGCAAATGGGTTTTTTTGTTCATGAGAAATGAAAACCAAGAGGTGGTGAGATATGAAGCGAGTCTTGTAGCACATGGCTTCACGCAGAGACCCTTCATCGTTTAAGATGAAACATGTTCTCCTGTTGTGAGTGGAATAACATTCCGATATTTAATATCACTGGCAGTGAATAATGAATTTGTTTATCAACCAGATGGATGTTGTGACTGCATAGTTGCATGAGTCACTTGATTCATATATCTCTATGATAATTCCTGGTTGAATGAAGATTCTGAATTTATTCGCAACATGTATTGTGAAAGCTTCAAAGGTCATTTTATTACTTGAAGTCGGTAAGGATGTGGTATAACCGACAGAGTGAGTTCCTTTGTCAGAAGGATTACTCAAACAATGATAGTTGCTCATGTATACCCATCAAGAAATCCAAAGAAGGATTTGCACAATTTATGTGTATTTTGATGATCTAAATATCATTGGAACTACACAAAAAATACACGAGACAAGCAAATCATCTTATGACGGAGTTTAAGATGTAAGATTTGGTTGAGACCAAACTTTGCTTGAGTTTGGAACTTGAGCGTATTCCTTCAGGAATACTTATTCACCAGTCTACATGTATCCAAAAGATTGTTGAAAGTTCAACATGGATAAGTGATATCCATTAAAGAACTATGGTTTTGAGATCTCTGAATTACTAGAGATAAGGACCCATTAAGGCCTAATGGCAGTGATGAAGAGATATTTGGACTTGAGTTTCCATATCGCGGTGCGATGAGAGCACACGTGTATCTAGCAAACTGCACCAGGCCTGGTATTTCATTAGAAGTAAATTTATTAGCTGGATATAATGCATCACTTATTAAAAGGCATTGGGTTGGTGTGAAGAATATTTTTAGATATCTTCTGGACACCATAGATCTTGGTTTGTTCTATGAGAAAAAAATCAAGATATGACCATGGTTGGATATTGTGATGTTGGGTATATATTAAATCCCCATAATCCTAGATCACAGACTGGTTTTTGTCTCCTCAAATGAAGGTGTGACCTTCTCTGGGAAGTCGGGAAGACATATTTTAGTGGCTGCATCCACTAGTCATTTTGAAATTGTTGATTTGTATGAACCATCACATGAATGTATGTGACTTCACGGAATGATGAACTTTGTTGAAAGTTCAAGTGGATTGGTTGGTAGGAACCACCCACCATTATCTATGAAGATAATGTTTTGTTTGTATTATGCTGATGCAGACAGGTTATAAAGAGAAACACTAGAATGTGTATGGCTCTAAAGTATTTTATTTCCCATGAGTTGAAAAAAGGTGGAAGATAAATATCTTGCAAATGAAGTCATCCAATAATTTTGGTGATTTATTCACAAAGTCTTTACCAAGTTCTTCATTCCATAAATAAGTTAATAGAATTGATATGAGATGACTTTGTTATTTGCAAGGTTCAGGGGGAGTGCACTCCCGAATGATAACCTGTTCGAGATCTTCAGATCTTTTGTATTGCACTCTTTTCCTTTATGAGTTTTTCCTGAATGGTTTCTCATGAGAGGTTTTCAATGAGGCAATAGTAATACAAGCATGGTGATATGTCATTTTCTCCTTGTTTTCCCACAGGGTTTTTGGAGGAGTTTTTCATGGCATATTATATGTATCTTCTCATATTTTTTCCCACAAGGTTTTTGGAGGAGATGATTCCAAGTATGATCAGTCATAAGGACAAGCGAGGATTAGGGGGAGTGTTAGGATTTAATTAATTTATAATTAAAGGGATAATCCTCTCTGTACTGCAACGTGCAGATGCTAACCGTTGCGACCTTTCGTCGCATCCCCACGATCGGACGCCTCCCTTCTTTGCATCTGCTCTGGTTGTATATATATGTACTGATCATCGATGAAATAAAGATGAGGTTTTGATCCGTTCATTCACTTCTGACTTACAACAAAAACAATATGGTATCGTTAGATTCATCACACTAATTAGTTAATTATTATTTTCTCTGTAAACTTTTATAAGAGATTTTAGATCACTGGTTACGCAGTAATCACACATCCTCCCTTCCAAGAAAGAACAAGAGAAACAACAATGCAAGTTGGCGGTGGTGGTGGTGCCTATATGTGGCAAAGGCTAGTTTCCCGGCGGTGGCGGTGGGGCCTATTGGTACGAGTGACATCTTTTTCTTTCGGGAAAACTTTCGATCTATTAATATTTGATCATGGCAGTATAACGTATATCAAAAATAATAAAAAATTATAACCAGATACAAAGACCACCTAGCGATGATTAAAAGCATTGAAGCGAGCCGAAGATGTGTCGTTGTTATTGCCCCTCCCTCGCCGGAGCCAGGCAAAACAGAGAACCGCCGCCCGTCTTGTTTTTCTGAATAGGACATAAACCCTAATAACAAAACTCAAAAGAGCATTCAAAACCAGAGCTCTTCCGCCGGCAAAGGTCAGGATCCACCGCGCCTCCATTGTCCTAAGGCCACCTGAGCCGAGACGGGCCGGCAGCGGTGCCGACGGAAGGTAGAGGAACCCTGGGCTTTTTTTAGGTGAGAAGACGGCTGCGAGAGACACATATATAAAGGATGGTCCCTTTTTGTTAGGCTAGGTACGAGTGACATCATCATGCACGTCGCCACGCCGGCCGGCCGGCCATCTCATCATCTCACCCCATGTGAGTGACGTCGCTCCACCTATATGCATGCATGCAAAGCCGCCGCTCCGCCGGCGTCCATCCAGCTGCAGCCCCTACTCCTTCCTTCCGAGGGGTTGGACATTTGGAGTGGTTCTCTACTCTCTAGCTTGATTTCTTAGCAGACATGAGGGAAGTGATTGATTTGGTTTGCATTGGGTGGGCACCTGCACCCCAAAAGTCATGCTCCAGCCAACTCATCCAAAAGTCCGAACTATGGGAGAGGGCCGGACATTATACTCCAACACATCTCTCACGCTGGCCCGCAAATTTGCTCATGACCAATCCGCGGTCAAGGATGCGGGAGTCGGCCATCCGACGCTACCCGCATACATTTAAAACACCATTTCAACTAACCGGACGAAATTCATGTAAACACAGTGGATTTTCATATAAATCGGACGAGATTCGTGCAAACACGACGGATTTTCATTTCATTACGAACATTTAAAACAAAAAAAGCGGCCCGACCCTAAACCTGTCCTACGGCGGCCAGGACATGAGAGACGATTTTGTCGCATGTCGGCGCTGATCTGGTGTAGGCGATCTCGTTGGCGAGCATCTTGATCTTGGCAAGGTACTAGGCCATGCTCAGATTTCCCTTCTTGAGGCTTGTGAATTCAATCCGAGTATTGATAGCTTGAGCTTGGGTTTGGGCAGCAAACGTGGCATGGATCGCTGCCCACATCACCGCCGATGTTTGTAGGGTAACCACCTACGCAAGAATCTCGCGAGAAAGTGAACCCATCAGAAAACCTTGAACTTACTATTGCTGTGCATACCTGAGAACTCGGGCGAAGTTTGTGATCTGTTCTTCCTTCCCATCCTTGGTGGTGGTGAGGGTTTCTGGCGGCACTTGGCTCTCCGGATCAATGCGGTGGCCCATCTGTTCGCCTTTGATTTGAGGCAGGACGATAGCCTTTCACATGAGGAAGTTGTTCCTCGTTAGCTTCTCCTGACGTGGGGGTCCCATGGACATGGAATAGGTAGAGCTAGAGGAGGAAGGTGCAAAGGTGGATGATGATGCAAGGGATGTGGAGAGGGCACTCATGGTCCCATGGACATGGAATAGGTAGAGCTAGAGGAGGAAGGTGCAAAGGTGGATGATGATGCAAGGGATGTGGAGAGGGCACTCATGGTGCTGGATTGGGTGGAGGCGGTGGTCATGGCGAAAGGTTGAGGTCGGGCTTGGCTAGATGCAGTCTCCTTTTGATCTTAGGAAGAAGTCGCTCTGATTACGATGTCTTCTGCCGGCTATGCAACTGATAGGGCAAGGAAATGGGCCACGCGAGAGGACAAGGAGGGAGCTGAAACTTTCTTCCTATGTGAGCGGTTGGCCAATGGAGGCCGCTCCATATCAACGCCCAAGCCTCCAACTACGGAGTCTCTCGAGACATACATGGATCGTACATATATAACGAATTACAAGCAAATGATTCGAAAGAACCATGGATCTGCGAGGAGAAATATGTACGTGCATGCAAATCTATGAGATCTCCATGATTCTAATCGAGCCTCTAACAACATAAATACTCTGTTAGTCCGCCTGCGCTTTGGCTCTCAAGGGCTTGAGGATCTGGAACGAGCAGAGCAGGCTGGCGTCGACGTTCATCAGCGCGCCGGCGTTGTTGAACTCGCCGCAGTAGTTGGGCGCGGAGAAGATGGTGACCAGTTGCCGATCCGCGAAGAACTCGTACCCATCCTCCACAACCTGTTACATTGTAAATGTGGATTTTTGAAGCTCGGGCTTTAAGACACCTCTTATTTTTAATCTCTACTATTGTTTTGAGATCTGTGCTACACAACTAACTTACTACATAAAATTTTCTTTTTTTTTTCTTTAAAACAAAAAACATACGAACTTCAAACTTTTCAGGACAACAAAATATTCTTACTACAATGTGGGTAAAAACTTTCAGATTTTTTTGTCCGACATAAATATACAAAATGAGATATTTTTGAGTAAAATTAATAATATTTACTATATATGATTCACGAAAGAATCTGAAAGTTTTTTCCCACATTGTAGTAAGAATGTTTTGTTGTCGTGTAAAGTTTGAGGTTCATATGTTGTTCTATTTGTGAGAAACAAAAAGACAAAAGTACTTGCACAGATCACGATGCAGAAATGGATGGCTAGATAAGGGGGTGTAGGAAAGCCTATGCTTCCTCAAATGTTAACCGTTATATTGGCATGCCAAGAACCGTCAATGACAATGCATAGAGGATGGAGAGGAGAGGGGAGAGGTTTGCAATACCTGGTGGGCGCGGCAAATGAGGTCGAGGTCGTGCTTGTTCAAGAACTCGGCGACCTTGTCGGCTCCAAAGGTGAAGGAGACGCCGCGGTCGTTCTCGCCCCAGCCGGGGCTCTCGCGGTCGGGGTCGGACCAGAGGAGGTCGCAGAGGAGGCCCTGGTCGGGCACGTCAACGGGGCGCTGGATCTCGGCGATCCGGTCGAGGCTGTCGAGGTCCGGGGAGAGGCCGCCGTGCATGCACAGGATCTTCTCGTCGATGAGCGCCGCCACAGGGAGGCAGTTGAAGCAGTCGGTGAAGAGCTTCCAGAGGCGGACGCTGAAGCGGCGCTTGCACTCGTCGTAGAAGCCGTAGATGCGGTTGATGGAGGCGCACTCGTGGTTGCCCCGCAGCAGGAAGAAGTTGTCCGGGAACTTGATCTTGTACGCTAGCAGTAGGCAGATGGTCTCGATGCTCTGCTTGCCCCGGTCCACGTAGTCGCCCAGGAACAGGTAGTTGGCGCTCGGCGGCAGCCCGCCGTAGTCGAACAGCCGGAGCAGGTCCGAGAACTGCCCGTGGATGTCGCCTGACACGTACACATGCATGCACAAAAGCACGTCAAAATCATTTTTTTCCATACCATGCAGCAGAGTTGTATGTATAATCATTAAGAAGGGAATTGGTTGGGAGAAGTGGTTTCCATCAATTACGAGGCGCCTGTGATGATTTCTTCAGTCCCAAGATGTTGTGTCAGCTCAGTATCTCAGAGGTGCTCATAGAAATGTGACGTGCGTGTGTGCGTTCATAGGAATAAGTGTATGTGTGTGTGAGCATTTACGATTATGCTATATGTTAAGAAAACACAACCCCAAACAAGTGACACCACAAAACCAAAAAGACATAAGGATTACCACTCAGGACTTGGCGATCCACAACCCGAAGACAGCCAAAACAAACCCAGACTCGAGATTATATCACAAAGCAAGAAACATTCACCACAAGAGCTTGAACATCACAACAGACCCCAACTTGACTACTATGACGAAACAATTTTCAACACTTAGATGCACCACCACTAGTAGAAAAAGAGGCTTCCATACGCCCCCATTAGTCCCCAAAATAATCGAACCGCGACCAAAGGGGTCTTTAGTCGCGGTTCGGGAGGAGACCCGCGACCAACTATCTGGGCCCAGCGCGCGCTGGCGGACGGGAGGGGCTTTAGTTAGTCCCGGTTGGCCTGGCCAACCGGGACTAAAGGTCCTCAGGCCGGCCCGAAGACCTTTAGTCCCGGTTGGTCTGGCCAACCGCGACTAAAGGGATTTGAGGCCTCATTTTCAAACTCTACCCCCCCCCCCCCCCCCCCCCCGCCCGTGGATCGCCTTTTCAGTTTTAGAAAAAACAAAAGAAAATGATGAAAATGTCAAAAAAATAAAATAAAATAAGTTTCCCATGTGATATGTGGTCTAGTTGTTGGGAAAATTTAGAAATATGAATTTCGACTTTATTTGCAAAATCTCTCTGGAATTTCTTAAAATGGACATAACTTTTGCATACGAACTCGGATGAAAAAGTTTTTTATATGAAAAATCATCTACTCGAAAAGTTACATGGGCTTCAAAATCCTCAAAAACCTAACAGAAAAAAAGATACGGGGCTTTTAAGATCTGGAGAGGCAAAAAAATCAAAAAATTTCAAACTGTGGTCAAACAATGGTCAAACTAATTATTCTAGAATATTAGTGTTACTAAATAATTATTTCAGTTTTTTTTAAATTTTGGTCAAATCTGGTCAAACTGTGGTCAAACAGTGGTCAAACAATGGTCAAACTAATTATTCCAGAAATATTAGTGTTACTAAATAATTATTGTTTTTTAAAACAATAGTTTCAAACTCAAACAGTGAAATGTGTCACTTCATGCTCAAGCTAAATTCCTGAGGGTTAATAGAATTGACATCCTACTATTGTCAGGAAAACAACAAGTGCAGACTTGGAAACGAGGGAGAATAGAACCCGGAAGTTAAGCGTGCTCAGGCTGGAGTAGTGAGAGGATGGGTGACCGTCCGGGAAGTTAGATGATTTGAATTGATGAGGGGTGATTAGAGATTAGAGGTTAAATTGAGCAGTGATGAGGGGTGGTGATTAGAGATTAGAGGTTAAAATAATTCAGAAATTTGAAAATAAAAAAAATTCCCAAAAAAAATCTACGGAGGAGGCCTTTAGTCCCGGTTAGCCACGAGAACCGGGACTAAAGCCTTTAGTCGCGGTTTGTAAGAGGCGCGACTAAAGGGAGGGTCTTTAGTCGCGCATATTTAGTCCCGGTTGCACAGCCGGGACTAAAGGCCTTTGCAAACCGGGACTAAAGGCATTTTTTCTATCAGTGCACGTACATGAGACTAGGTGTCTCATCGCCGAGCAACGAGGCCACATGTCCGACACCGTCTAACCAGCCGTCACCCGAGGGGAGCAGCAGACCAATAATCCTACACCTACGTAACCACCTACGTAATGTTACTTAATCTTCCTAATAATTTAATTCTCCTACGGTGGTGAGAGACGAACCGAGCCCGGATCTGGGCGAGGAGCCGGCCAGCCCTGATCCGCTCCATGACGACCAACCCCCGCCACCGGCCGCAAGGAGGCGAGGCCACAGGGACGGGGACCCACGGACCGCGGCACACGGCTGCAGGCCATGCACGCACGCGCACCGCGAGCACCCAAAAATCCAGAACCCCACGTACGACGTCAATCAAAACTAACTGAATCCACCCATCGACAATGCATGCATGCATGGCGGCACGAGAGCTTGCTCCCGTGCGTCCGACTCCGGCGGACTCCGGCGACTCGACTCACCGCAGACGTTGATGGGGGCCTCCAGCTCGAGGAGGTTGGGCTGGGAGAGGAAGATGCCCTTGGCGGTGACGCAGAGGTGCCGGATCTCCGCCTCGCTCAGCTGCACCTTCTTGCCGGGCGCCTTGCCCTTCTTCCCGTCCAGGAGCCGCCGGATCAGCTCGTCCACGGCGTGCCCGTCCATCGACGATCTCTATCTCCTTGCCGCTGCGCTCGTGGTGGAGAATGTCGGGCTGGGAGAGAGAAGAGGAGGAGAGCGTCCGTGCGCCCGTGTCCATGGCTTTGGTTCGTTTTATGGCCCGGCGATGCTTGGCTCGCAGAGGCCCTGCCAAACAAGGACCTGAGACCCTGGTACGAGTGGCAAATGGGGGTGAGCCTGTCACTAATCCTCGCGCCTAATATTATATGCACCGTGACCATATCATCTCTCCTATAAATAAACTCGCCCGCCGAAAGATGGTCTCACCGCTGTGTTGAAATATATTGTACTGCCATGATTAAAGATGAATAGATCGGAAGTTTTTTTGAAAAAAAAATAGGCTGTGTGTTTCGGTCACTTTTTTCTCATCCGTCTGCTCAACGCCATGCTGTTTGCCGAGCTGCCGCCGCCTCGGTCTTCCATCTGAATGTGCCTTCTACTTCAACGCCAGAAACCCCCACATCCCCGACCGGTTTTTTTGAGGGAGTATATTTTTCCTTCCGTGACATGCACTACTTTAACTGGCAGCAACGATCGAAAGAGTAGTCGCAACTCGCACGGTGCATGCTCCATGGATATGGCATCGGTCGATCGATCGATCTCGTTCTCACGTCACATGTTTGTTGCTTCTCTGTTGCTTTCTTTCTTTCTTGGCACCCCATTAATTCACCTATATATAACTCCAAAGTCTGTCGGACGAAAATGAACTCATGTTCCATTGTAAAACCGCACATTTTTGTGGAGTGGAAAACCACACATATTCTCCATTTAAAAATGAGGTGTAACACACACTATACTAGAATACACAAAATTATCAAGAAAACAGTCTTGCGCCCAGCGTATGTGAACCTGCAAACTGAGTGTTGACACGTCTTTCTTTGATCAACTGCACAAGTCCTCAGCGAAAGTGCTCTGCACACGATGGTCTACGGACGATTCAGGCACGATGCCTAATGTGAACGGCAGTGATTAGGAAAATAATGCAATCTAACGGCTGATTAGACCCGTCGTGCGAAGATCGATCGGGCAGAAGGTTGTCGTCCCTATAGCAGTGCTCAGTCCTCGGAGATGATGGAGGTGAAGCCATGGCGGGTTCTGACATGCTTAGTTCATCACATGCTTGATGTGGCGACAGCGGAAGCGGCGGCCCTTCTGAATGGCCTGAGGTTTATTGAATCTCCGTGTTGCAACCGAGCGATTGCGTAATCGGACTCACTTCAGCTGCTTGATTCTCGCAACGGAGTGACAGAGATTTGGAGCCCCTGTGATTCCATATTGGTTGACAGAGCGCTACGTTTTCGGTGTCATTTGCACACTGCAGAGGGTTTTTTGCTTCTTCTTATTACGTAGTAAATTTACATCATTTAGATTGTCTGATCAAAAACAAATACGAGGAGATGATTGCAGATAATTCGTTGGAGAAAACCCAGTTCAGCCAGCCAAGAAGAAGATCGTCAGGTAGCAGAGCACAGCCGTTTGTCAAATGCAAAAAAAGACGGTGCCTCGATCGGGCGACCCAATCAGAAAATCGGTTGCATTACACAGCATAGACCGTGCAACACCGCCGTCCTGATTCCTCCGTGTTCACGTGAAAACCAACCGTTGTTGGGCAAGGTGAAGCAGAGCAGAGCAGGCATGTGACCACCTCGCCACTTTCTGCCTTTTGAACTTCGGCAACCCGAGGGCGGGTCTTCATGTGCTTCGACATTCTGCGGTGCGTCGCAGATCTCCGTCCTAGAAGGAGCGGCGGGCGGGGCATGGCGACCTCGAGCTTCCACGTTTTTTCTCCGGGGAAAAGGCTGCATGCAATGCAAAGTGTTCAGGGTTATTTCTCAAAGATTTGTCTCAACCATGCATGTATGTATGAATGAATTAACTAACGACCATGTATGTATGGCAAACATGAGAGAAAGAAAGGATTCGTGGGCATCATATGGAGTTGGAGGGGCAATACTTTGTTCCAAACACCACTATTCTGTGCAACACATCATCCAGCGACCGGACGCCTTTTCTCGCTTTATACAAATATATATACAAGGTTAAGAGTATTTCACCAAACACGAGTTTCAGCGCCAGGGTTGTAACAGGCCACAGCGGGGTTTGGCTCATCTGTGGTGGGTGGATCTAAACAAAACAAATCCTAAAACCATCGGTTAAACACTACCAAACGATGTCACCGATGATGATCCATCACAATGACACAGCAAGAGTAAAAATGCAGAGCTGCAGCCATATATGTACCTGTATCTCTGACTCTGCAGTATTCTTGTACTAGTGGCTACATCAGCAGCTCGGCAGCATAAATAAATCCCAGGAGCACAAGCAAAACACCTCTGACAGGAATCATGCCTTGAGCGCGCAACACATACTGAAGAATAAGAAACAGATAAAGTTATACGTATCTCACGAAAAGAGAGCGATGTTGAGAAATGAAGAGAGTGCAAAACTACTGTTACAAAGGTTACCTGCTGGCTGCTGCATGCACGTCCTGAAAGTGAGTAGAGTTACGCCTGGACCACTCATCAAAACCTTAGACTCCCCCAAGTGCATCACGGCACGTTGGCTTCTTTCTCGGCAACGTGTCCTGCTGACACGATCTGCAAAGCTGTGCCTCCGACGAGCCATGCTGTCAGCTCTGGTTGCTGCTCGAGGTGTTTGAGGGGGGATGTGCTTCCATCCCTTGTCTCCGCACCGTATACGAATGGAAGCCGCAGGGTAAGAAAGCTCTCGGGTGGAAGGAGAACTCGGCATCCAAGACTGAACGATCCTTGTTGATCACGGTCAGATACATTTGATGGCAGACATGACCTCTGATGCCCAAAAGGAAAAACAAGGAATCCATTAGTAATAAATACGATAATGCACGAGTTCACATGATCTGTATTACTATGATTTACTAATTCATTTGGTCAGCATTGAAGTGTTTAGAAGATCACATAGGTATTGTTGATTGATTGTACCCACCTCAAACTGCACGAGTGGGCAGCTAGCCAACAGGACAGGGAAATCAGGCGTCACCTGCGCCGGAAAGCAACATCAGTGGAATGACATAAAGATCAGTTATATAGATACTGCAATGTTAAGCAGGGAGTGCTTAAAGATCAGTATTAGAAATAAAATTTTAACATCTATCAATCTATGTTCCCAATGTAAATCATCAAAAAAATGCTGATAAAAGAACTGTAGCTTGAAAAATAAACTTACGATAAAAATCCGTTGAAGTTGTGACACAGCACCAGCAACCTTTACATCTTGATGCCCCTTCCCATCTGAGCTTTTGCAATGTGGGCAGTGCATATATATCGGCAGATTTCTGTTCAACAGTGAATATGCTTCTCCACCATCATCAGCTGTAATGTATTGAAGAGAATGTTCTCCCTTTCTGACAGTATGTGCATCTGACAGAATATGAGCAGGCCGCAAGGTCTCTCCGTCAACGCCGGGCTGAAGCAATTGCTGCCTGCTATTTCTCCCTGATGATTCCATTGGCCTATTGGATTTCCGCCCACTGTTTCCATTTCCTGTAGTTGCTGCCGACTTAGATGCATTTGGGGGCAACTTTTGTGAATTGTGCTTACTTTCTGATTCATTGTTTTGATAAGATCTTTCATAATCAATTTCCTTAAGATACTTCTCTGACAGTAAGAAACGGTGACCGTACGAGCACTCATGCTCAAATCCCACATATACTACAAACTGTTGTACGGTTTGGGCAGCTTCTTTAGTCTCATTTCCAACAGTAACTGGCACTATGTTGCCCCCGATCTGTAGAAAGGGCTTCCCATCAGCAGTTTCACTGCTCATATTTTTGCTCATCTTCTCAGATTCATTTTCAGCTACAGGTCCTTGACTGAGAGCTGCATTGGTTCGGCCATTAGTCTGTTCCGCTGCGCTCACTTGCCGTTCATCTTTCCGGCCAGCAGGTTTTGGTGGTCTCTTCAGCTGGAGAGCAGGAAACTCAGAATCTTTAGTTGTGCTGCCAGCAACAACTTCAGCAAAAGGCTTTTTCATAGTAAAATTTGGATGACCTTTACCAAAACTAATAGCTGAGTTGTTCGTTGATTGCACTTCAGGTTGTTTTCTGGGATTTTCAAGCTTTGCAGATCTAATTTCTGGTGCGGCTTGGTTTGTGATGGACTTTACTTCTCTAGAAACAGCAGGTGGAATCTGGGGGTTCACATTAGATGTCATGGAGGAAGATTTAGTGGCAGCATGGGTGCCATTTTTTCCTTGTCCTTTGCCAAGAGATATTGTCCACTTCAAAAGATACTTGTCCTTTGAGCAAAATCCAGCTTGGAGCAACCCTTTCGTTGGCTTGTAATATCTTGCTCCTCCAAGGCGCACCAAACGCCAAGAGGATGCCGGAAATGAACTAGCATCAACCCCCCTCGGTAGCACAAGGGTGGGTAGTAGATCCTCACAATTGGAGAAGCAGTTAAATGATACATTGGCTGTCTCAAAGTCAAAAGGATCATCTCTAAGGCGACGCGACCGTCCACAGGCACATGCATGGAGGAAGACGTAACCACTAGAATGTTGTTCGACAGCATCTGATGAAGATAATTTACCATGGCGCTGGTGCTTGCATGGCCTGCCAGTAAGGCTGACAGCATCGCATTGCTGCCTTCCAGCTTCCCATATTGTTTTGCATTCATCTTCTAGCTTCTTGGAGAATACCTTGACAGCCGGTCCTTTGACTGTTGAGTGAAAGGATCGCAATGCTTTCTGTAGCTGCACTTCATGCACGCTAGTTGGGTAAAAGTCAGGCAAATCTTTCAAGTACACCTCCTTAGCAACTGGAAGCACCTTTTGGCACCACGATGAGGAAAATTTCATGTTAAGCCCCTTGTTGCTTTCCAAGCAAGATAAAGCAGTTTCAATAGCACTAGATTGCTCGTTCTTCAAACTAGAACTTGCATGAGTAGATGATCCCCTCGCACTTTCGGAATTATCGATCCCATCTTTTGCACTAATCAGTCCAGATATAATAGATGTACTAATGGAGAACCATTTATCAAAACTAGGGAGATCAGGAACACTAACTGGCTTCCCAGATGATGCGGACGCAGCTGCTGCAGCTGCTGCCGCAGCCACCATACCGACACCAGCAACAGAGCCAGCAGACGCATTGCCTGAATACCCGCCTTTCCCTCTCAGTCCGTCGGACTGCCGAAATATAAAATCCTTGATCAACTGAACATCTTCGTGGTTTGCAGATTGGCAGTTGTTTTCTAGTGAAGCGGCATCCAACGATGACTTGGAGCTGAAAGAATCTTCAAACAGTCCTGCGATGATATCCAGTGGCTCCCGTTTCTTATTAATTGAGCGGTCCAACAGGGCAACAACTCTGGATGAATCAAGTGAGAACAAAGGAAGATGGCTCACGTTACCAGCACCCCTTGGACCATTATGCCCTGACTCCAGACCGGTAAGTGTCCGGCACCTCTTCAGCAAGAACCGGATCTGACCTTCCAGAGACAAATGCAGCTTCTTGGTGAAACTACCCTCAGATTTGCTGGCTGGTCGGGCGAGCATTACCACTGAGCCAGAACTTTTTGAAGTGCCAGAAGCCTGATTTGATGAAGATGTCTCCCCCATATCATCCAAACTTGTTGCATCACTTGGACCATCAATGATATCATCCTCAAAGACAAAGAGGACAACAGGGATGCATTGGCCTGGCAACACAGAAGCGTGCGAACCGGTTCCTGACATCAACGAGATGGCTGAGGGTTGGCGTCCCGAGTGACCTCCACGGCGTGCCGGAGGGGAGATTGATGAAGCCCTGCGGGTAGGCCGAGTCAGGGTGCCAGAAGGAGTAGCTTTGGATGGTGTCCCTGGCGTGCCAGAAGGAGCAGCTTTGGATGGCGTTCCCGGTGCTACTAGTGACCTCACAAATGGTGCAAAAGCATGCTTCGAAGATTGCAGCAGCCTAAAACTCTTCAAGGTCTGTGTGTCAAACCGGAAGCCTTCTTGGAGAAATATTATTACATGGCAAACCTAGAATTTCCCAAAAAAATATAAAAGCACATATCAGAATCAACCTTCAAATAAGTGAATCTTAAACTTCAATTAGCCACCTCTGTTTCCAAAGCTATTTATCATTACATTGGTGAATGAAACAAACAGAATAATAATAAGGGAGGTATCGCACTGAACTCTATTATCTTTATGATCAGCACTAAATCTTAGATGCCATTACATGTAAGTTGTAAGCAAGTAAAACTGTTGGAGATGTAGCTCTGAGATGCCAGCTCTGCATAGACCAAGTAAACCAAAGTAAGTCCCTAGCTATTATTATCAAAGCTACTAGTAGTTATGACCCTGCCATGTCTGGATCGCGGGAATTTCCACAAACTTAGCATCCATCTGCGACGGTATTAGTTCCCCCAATACTCTATTAAAAATGATGCAGTGTGACACCAGGGAAATAGTGCCAACCCTTCCACCTTAGCACCAAATTTCCAAAAGCAGGTAAAAAAATGCAAGTCAACAGTCACTTCATGTTCAGGTTACATTTTGCGAATGAGGATGAGAAAACAGTGCTATTTGCAACTAATCACTGGAACTTGTAGCAGTCAGCATAAGAATCGTAACACCCAGTCGAAAAGGCTATGCACTTGACCACCTACAATGGCCAAATGTCCAAGCAGGCATAATAAGAAATATTATGTGCAGTCTGAACTTTGAATACAGCGTATCAAAAATTATGCCCCCAGATTCTTCTCAAGTTTCGCTCTTTTGCATCAGTAGCTAGCAAGCACAATAGTTTCGTCGCAACACTGCGAGAAAGCCTTATATGACCAAGACGGCATAGCAGTCAGGCAAGCACAAAATCTGATGGCTTCAGAGTTAAGAGTAGCATCTGGTGAGCAGTGAGCTTAATCCATCCATGGCTGAATCACAGTGAGGGGCAGCACTCACCGAGAACATGAAGAGCATCTCCGGGAGGTCGCCGCCGCCGGTGCTCCCGCCGCCCGCCTCCCGCAGCGGGGGCGGGGCCGGGGAGGCGAGGTGGAGGAAGACCATCCTCTTGTCCCCGTCGCGGTGGTACCTGATGCCCCCGGCGAGGGTCCTGGCCGAGCCGCCCGGGGAGAACACGGGGGCGTCGAGGATCCGGTCCGCGAGGCGCGCGGCGGCGCCCCCCGCGCCGCCCACGAAGCCGACGACGACCACGCCGCCGTCGTGCGGCGGCGAGGCGGCCGCGGCCGGGGAGGGGGAGGGGGCGGAGGCGGGGGGAGGCGCGCGGGAGAGGACCCGCACGGCGGAGGAGGGGGGCGCCTGAGGCGGCGACGGCGACGGCGGCGGCCGCGGCTCCATCGCCGGCGGCGGTCGCGGCGCGCGAGGAAGGAAGCCAAGTAGTTTCCGGGAAGTCGTTCGCTTTGGCGTTTGGTCGCTCTTTGGGTTTGCGACTTGACATAAATAAAAACTTCTACTTATTACGCTGAAATAACTAAGTCTATAATATGTGAACAAATAAATACGTAGCAACTAGTAAATCTATGTGTTAAGCCAAAATATAGAGGCATGAATGTGTCTTGCAAGTTGTTCTTTCTCCGGATTTGATGGTCTAGGGTTATGGCAACTCCAATGCGGATCACTGAAACGAACACACCAAACATTTTTACATAACAAAAGTAATTAGCCTATTCTACTCTTCGCCGGTCGTGGGCACGTCCATGTTTCAAGTCTACTCTTCGCTGGACGTGGGCACGTCCGTGTCCACGCCTACTCTCCACCGGAGTCCGCCGCCTGGCTGTGGATGTCACGATGAAAGTGAAGTCGACAATCGACGTTGATGCGTGACTTGACATAAAAACTTTTATTACTTCAGCCAAGACAATAGATCTATGTGAGTTAAATACTAAGTGAACACCAATTAGTTTGGATCGGATGGGAGTAATAAAATCTATGCTAAGCCCAAATTGAGGCATGGATATATCTTTGCAAGTTATATTTTCTTTGAATTTGATGTTCTAGGGTGACCTGATAGTGTTGCAGTGGGATCAGAGACGAGATGGTTGTTCATGAAGCACAAAGCCGCAAAGCAAAATTGGACAATGCATCGGTCGACTATGCTTGGTGTAAGCTCAATGTAGGACGTGGTGCTCCGTGAGGTGGCGACGGCGTGGCATCCACCATGTCTAGAGTAAGAGAATGAAAGAAAGAGGTGAAGTGAAATTTCTCCTAACAATTCCTTTTGGTAGGATTGTACTCCCTCCGTCCGGAAACACTTGTCGGAGAAATGGATAAAGATGGATGTATCGAGAACTAAAATGCGTCTAGATACATCCATTTCTCCTACAAATATTTTCGGACGGAGGGAGTATTTTTCTTTGCTTTGAGATGACATTAATATAAGCAGCACAGATTTTTTTAGAGCTAATTTAACTAGCATTTAGTTTCTATATTATTTAAGAAGAAAAATCATTTCCCCTCCTTCAGTCTTTGGGCTATACCTCCCAAGCCCATCATCCTTTCCACCTCTCTTCTATTAGTGCAATGGTGTGGCCTAGTTGGCGTTGCACATGGGCCTTGTCCTAGATAGGATGTTGCATCCCAATCATATGCCCGATTTAAATGACACTTCATCTTCTCTATTAGTCGTAACCCATCGTAGATCACCAGACGGAGTTCCATATCACCAGCTGTCATTGTGCCCGAAAGAGTAATGTCACGGCGCATTGGTTGGCCCTAGCTAGTTACTGGTGGAACTTCCCGAGGAGTGGCGTGATCATCCTCCTGATTTCTTAATCTCTTCTCTTGTAACGGACATGACTACTATTTAATAAACGTCGCCGAAGTTCAAAAAAAAAGTTTCATATCACCATATGAGAGTACGATTTCAAAATAGGGAGGCAAATCATTGGTGGCTTAATTTGACTTTGACGATTAAGCCATGTTTGGCAATTTGGTGATTTATAATTTGCTTCTCCAACTTCTTCTGTCTATTTTTCCACGCGGGCTCGATTATGCAGTTGCATTATGCTATACTTATTTTATAGTTTGTTGTAAAAAGAGCCACGAAAATGACTTAAATAAAGATAATTGGTAGCAGGTCGACGAAAGATGATTATCGTAAACATATGAGTTATCTTAAGTGAACAATCAATAAATGGCGGAGGCACCGTGGCATGTGTTGCCTTGTACTCCTTCCGATCCACTATATGACTGACATATGGTTCATCAATAATTTTCTCTAAGTTTGACTTAGGACAAACCTAAAACTGTAAATATTTTTGAGCGAAGAGAGTATCTATGCAACTGGCTCCAATATAAAATAATCTTCGCTGCATAGGCATCACGAATGGCGCATGGAAAAGCCCTACACACATTGAAGTCTTAGTGAACTTCCATGAGACAAGGCCCGGGGAAGAATTATGATAGAATGCGTGATGCCTATGGCGCATGCGGCAAGTCATAGGTATCATGCATGCATGGGGCATAGAAAAACCCCAATGTGGAGCTGAAACACAGGGGCGGAGCTTCTGGGGCCGAACCGGGCCATGGCCTGCCTAGGATTTTCATGATTTTTTTATACCTTTACACTCGACCCAGTTCCCCCAGCAAAAAATACACTCGGCCCACCACATCGCACTATGAATCGAGTCAAGCCTCCAAGGTCTCACAGGAGCGCACACAGGAGCGTTTCTCCAATCCTCTAAACTGGTGGTGGTGGATTCCAGGTCTGCTTTGTTGGGTGATGCTCCAGCAGATGCAACTTCAATAATTTTTAGATCTCGTCTCAAGTGGTGAGTGGCTATTCCAGTCTTCAAAGCCTTGTACGGCTAGGGTGTTTGCAGGTGTCCTTTTTTCTTTGTTGTTGGTTCAGTGCTATTTGTAATCTCCGGCGGGCGGCGTACAATCAGAGAAAGAAGACTAGTATGCTTTTTAATGTAATTTTACTTTTTTTACTGGTCGTTCTACGTCCAGTTGTCTATCCATTTCACTGGCCTTTGTTTTGCTCGATCTAAGATGCCATTCGGGTGTTTTTATTAAGAACAAAAAAAAAAGAAACGGCCAAGAATACGGCGCCGCCGTCGGCATCTCAGAGCATCTCCAACAGGCACCCAAAAAGAGCTCCGCGCATTAAAAAATAGTTTTTTTGGCGCCCAACAGCTCCAGCAGATGCTGTAGCGCTAAAAAGTTTTGGGCGCGCGCGGCATATTTTAGGCTCCGGATTGCGCGCGCTTCACAATTTGCATTGTCTTCTTTTTAGGCGCGCGTCTTTGGACGTCTGCTAAAGCAATGTTGGTCCCGGCGCATTAAAAGTGTAAAGTGGCGCGCTATAACTTTTATTGGGCGCGAGATTTTTGTGCGGCCGTCGGAGATGCTCTCAAGTCACCATAGACGTGTCTAGGTGCGTGCTCCAGCTAGCTTCGTACTTCCAGCCCAAGTCAGAAACGCTAGCTTCTTTGGCCGCCCGGCGCCGTGCTTCTGCGGCCGAGCGCATGGTGTCGTCAGCATGCCGCGAGCTAGGACCTGCTCGTCGCGGCCGAGCTCTGGAGCCGCCATCGCAACTGGCTCTGGCGCCACCGTGGGCCGTCGACGGAGGGTGGGGCTAGGTTCCGACTCCCAGGTCTCATTTTTTTCAACTTTTTTCCTCTGTATGTGTTCTGAACCTACAAACAGCTCTGTACGTTCTGAACCAGCAAACAGCTCTGTTTGCTCTGTTTTTCAGGTGCATGCTCTGTCTTCAGCAGGACAAAAATTCAGCATGTTCCATGAATTTCAGAACATTACCACCCTCAAATCAAAAAGAAAAAAAAAGAAACACTCGGAACATGTCGGCTAAGATAGAAACACTCAACATACAAGGCGGAAATCATAGCGCGGTGGGGCGACCATTTTGCTCTTTTTGCATTTAGCTCTACTGCTGTACAGTGCTGTCCTTACTGTCCAATGTACAGTGAAGACTCGATCGATGTAGTACTTCATGTTTAAACCTTCCTTAATTTACCCGCAACAAAAGGTCATGCCTTAATGGTGCCATATATTATTTCGTCGGGCATTTGATTTTCCAACGACCAAATTAAGATCAAACGCTGCATCTAGAAATTGGTGTGTACCGACGGGCGCCACCGTACAATATCTCATTCTCAGTTGTTTCACTTCTGCATCTTCTTAACAACTCGTTACAGTGTGTTCTTCAAATTCCGTTAAATGAATGCATCTCTAGTGAGCAGTGGCAGTTCTTGTGCAAATAGCAAGAGGAAATGTATATATGTTGCACATTCTTAGGCTAAACCCTGTTATTAACAGAGCTCCTGTATTCTAGGATGCGGCACATGATATTCAACCCACTTGCCTGAGTTTACCACTGCACTGCACATGACACAGACATGGTTCCACAGGTGGACAGCAGGATACCATCAGATGGATTAACGGCTATGAAAGATAATGTGGTTGTTGTGTGTCTACATGAACACATAGAATAAATAAACAGTGATACTCTGAATTACATTGCAAGTTAAAAGAGACAAGGATAGGAAAAGAACTATGGATGGAAGCACATTATTTGAGCAGCGCACAAGCGCAATGGGGATGAATCCTGGCTTATGCCGATCGATGAGAACGCAAAGGCGTGCTGTGGTCGAAACCCGTACAAAGGCCTGTGCAGCACCTGAAAGGGAACAGAAGAATTCACTTTAGACAACAAATTCTATACATTATCATATCTACTAGAACTGATCGACGTGGATATATCTAGCATATATATATATGTGTGTGTAATATCTTGCCTCGCTAGCTTCAAGTCTATACATACCAAGAAATTCATAGATGTCAGCAAGCGTGTGGAAAAATGTATATAGTAGTTATTATGTGTTACCTACCTATGAGGATTGTGGTGGAGGACGAATGTGGAAGACGCAGCGCCACTGAACATCACCACTTATAGGTAGCAACCCGATTGGGCAGCCCCTAGAGTTCCCGAGACTGCAGTGGGCCATGAGCAGCCAAACGAAGGTGAGGAACTCCCCTCCTCTGGCCAGCTGCGCCGCATGCATCTCCGGCCGTGACTTGCTGGCGGCATGGAGGAGGAACCCTACCCATGCATCTCGGATTTCCAACAGATGTGCTTCTGTACACACCTTGGGGGGCACCGGAAAACGGCAATCGATCAAGAACCCAACCGCCTTAGGCATGATGTTAGTGATGTCAGTATTATTCCCCACGCTAAACAATCTGTGGAGGATGTATGCTAGGTCGCTTTGGTTGGAACTGTTTTGGACCGACAGCATTTCATGGTGCGTGGCACAAAGGTAAACCATGTAGTTGGATATCGTCCGGCATACGCGGTCCAAACCACCGTCCACAGCAGCGGTGGGAGCATACCTACTCAGCATTACCTCTGTGTATATATGGAGGACGAGAACGGGGAAATGAAAATCCGCCTCGGGAACCCGCAGTGACCTTTGAAGCAGTGGACCAAGATTTGGCCATTGTGGGAGCATGCTCGATTCATCTGTAGACTGATACTGCTTAATCCTCTCCACAATGCATCTCATGACCTTCTCGTCGACCTCCACGAACTTGGTGTCCAACAGCTTACTGACCCAGAGCTTCTGCTTTCGCCCGCAGACTGCATTCACCAACCTTCTGACCACCGCCATCACTTTACTTGGCTGCTGGTCGCACTGCCCCAGGTAGTTCAACAGGCTGTACTGACCCATGGATTTTGACCACAGCACCCTTCTCCTCTGCCAGCTAATGCTGATGGAGGAAAGGAAGCTGCAGCGACGCGTCTTTAGCCATGCCCAAATCCATGGTGACATCATGGCGGTAAATACTGCAAAGACTTCCAGGGAGAAACCGCCGATAAACAGTACATAGGTGATTGCGGTGTCAACGGTATTGTATCTCTCCTTGTTTCTTACAGAGAAGAGCACAAAGGCAGCTAAGAAGGAAATATCTGAGAGACACCGAAGTATGATGCCACCCCATGTTCGAAGCACCTGCGCCTTGGTATAGATGTCATCGAACATCAGCCCGAGTTCAATCTCCATGGTCTCAAATAACTTGGCTGAATAGTCTGCAAGTAGTAGATCTGAATTCATGCTGAGATCTGTTCCCAAAGGACTGTAACTAGAAAAAATCCAACGGACCTCTTTTATGGAAAACAAAGCCTTGGAAACAAGGCCAGAATAGGAAGAAGTAGAACCCACATGGATCTTGTCTAAATCTGTCAGATATTGTGGGATAGGGAACTCTGCGATGTTTATGAGGCTGCCACAACACAAAGCCCATGTTCTCTCCCCATACTTGATCATTCCCGAAACAAACAGGAGGATGGTTGGAAGAAGAAGCTCCTGTATATTCAGACCATTGGTCGATTTCCAAAAGATATACAGGGTGAGGGAGACTTGGACAACAAGGTTCAACAAGTGCCTCAGCCAGAGGCTGATGTCCTCAATGGCGAAAGCAGTGACGGTATCTTGTCCGCCGAGGTGTATGAGGAGGAAGGGTGCCCAAAGAAAAGCCAGGTGATGATGATTTTCCGTGGTGGCATCCAGGTGAACGCGAGAGATGAGGCCTAGGACATAAACAGACACCATGTCTGCTCCCACATAAGCTAGCCAGATTGAAAACCTGAGGGCACTGTTAGTGATACGCCGCCGGAGGCCACCGACAAAGAAAAGAAAAAGCTGCATTGTGAAGCTAAGAAGCACCAATAGCCGGATCTCCCACTCATTGAACAGGTGCCCCGAGCTTTTCATTGCCAAGTGGTTTTCCTGTGTCATTGATTCCCCTACCTAGTAATGTAGTAATAAAATACATGCATCAGCGTGGCTTTTGTGCTAGTAGTACTGGTAATAACCTTTGCAAACAAACAATAATCTGCCATGATATGTGTTACAGTTTCCTCTTTTGCTACTTTTAAAGTGTACACATGCAGCTAGCCCACATTAAAAAAATATAGAGACATATCAATTCACATGAGCCTAAGACTTGCTTAATTTACATGCATGTGGCTAAAATTCTGCAAGGACATTTTCATCTAATCGGATTAATTATAATAGCTAGGATATACGTATAATATATTATTGTATTGTCGTATCTATTCACATAAGTGGGGTGTAACGAAAAAGTCTCAAATTTTGTTCATCTGCGGGGATTAGTACTACACATGCTACTGTTCGTACTCTATTCCCAAAACTAGTTAGAAGAACAAAGCGAGAAGAATAATGAAAGAGTAGATCTCTACATTGCACATAATGGCCGGGAACACAGTCATCGGGCATAGATAGATGAACTAAACAAGAATGGTTCTGCATACCTCGGAATGATGAACGCCTTCCACGGAGGAAAGGAACAGTTATATGCCGCAAGATTTCTCAATCTCATTGTGATATATATATAGAGAGAGCTAGCTATAGCCCATCATCTCACTCACTCTCTCTCTCTCTCTCTCTCTATTCCTTTCTTGTACATAATGCCAAAGGAGCAGAGGAGTAAAGAAGCATTCCACCACCTGTATTATACGTTTCTTGTGCAAAATGTAAGAGCAAAGGGGAAAGACATGGGTTAGCATATCTCCTTTCGTCAGCTACCCACAAGCTTAAGGGGAGATGCCAAAGCAAGCAAAGACATCGGTACGTAGCTACTAGCAAGCAACCATGAGAAATTATAGCAAGAAACTGTTATGTCGTATACATGAAGAATACAGCATACCCCACATAGCTAATAGCTTCCTCACATCAGACAAGCACAAAACCGAGGCCTTCAGAGTACCGAGTTTGATGGCAGCAGGAGTCAAAACTCACCGAGAACTGACGCCCCCGGCGAGGGTCCTGGCCGAGCCGCCGGGGGAGAACACGGGGGCGTCGAGGATCCGGTCCGCGAGGAGCGCCGCCCACGAAGCAGACGACGGCGAGGCGGCGGCCCATGAAGCGGAGGGGTCGTGGGGAGGCAGAGGAGGGGGCGCTTGGAGCGGCGACAGCAGCTACATCGCCGGCGGGCGGCGGCGGCGACGTTTGGTACGGTGTGGTTTTCTTTTTTTAAGAAAACTTCCCATCTATTCATCAACGGTCAATGTAGTACAAAGAACACTAGAAGTAAAATTACATCCAGATCCGTAGACTATCTAGCGACGACTGCAAGCACTGGAATAAGCTGAAGGCGCGCCACCGTCATTGCCCCTCATCACTGGAGTCGGGCAAACATTGTTGTAGTACAGGAAGTCGCCGTGCTTACGATATGGCTCTTTGATTTTGCGACATACTACCTCCGTCCTGGTTTATTGCTGATAAAGGGTTTTCCGCTGCTTTTTATATTATAAAGCAAACATCCGATATATCCAGCTCGTTGGGGCCGCAACACAGGTAAGTCCAAAAGAAAACACAAGAAAATAATGAAAGAGAAATAAATGCCAACACCGGCAGATCAACGAAGAAAGGAAGACCGGCAACCGCTGCACTCTCCGACGAAGTACCACCGCGCTACCCGCATCCTCGAAGCGCTGCGCACCAAGCAACACCTTCAAGAAGGATTGCGACGACGACGCCGCTGTTGCCCAACCAAGTTCTAGGGTTTCCCCCGGTACGTGAGGGATGGTGGGGAAGGGATATACCCGACACCCCTCAGGAAGGTCCGATGGCGCCCGCAAGCGTCACCGAGTCGGTGCCGGACAAGCCGACATGGATTTCTCCCGATTCACAACCATCGCCACCACCCCAGGCACTTCGAGGCGCGCCACCCCAACAGCCGCCACCAGCTTGTGCCACCACGGTTACCGGACAACCCTCGCCACCTCACTGGAGCTGCCAACACGAGGCCTGGAGCGGGCAAGGAGACCCCGGCCACGGGAACGACCACAACTCGATCGGGGGGAGGGGACAGCCTCCACCGCCGCAGGGGAGCTGACCGGACGCGGCGACGATGACTTGCCAGGCCCCGATGGCCCGGCCGGGCCCACTTGGACCCGGACAGTCATATCGCCACGCTGCAACTCGCCGACCGACGAAGTCCTCACCACCCGAGACCGCCGCCACCATGCCACCACCAGGGAACGACGCCACCGAGCACCGAGCCACCGGCCCGCCCCAACCCAGATGGGGCCCATATGGGCCCAGATCTAGGCTGGGCGTGCGTCGCCAGCCACCAGCGCCACCGCGTCGTCCCACAGCCAACGGCTGCACCGTCCCGTCAAGAGCCACCATGGCACGCAGCGTCACCGCCGATGGGCCACACCGACGCCGACTGAGGAGCACCGCCGCCAACCACCACCGTTTGAGCATGGGTGGCCGCGCGCAAGGAAGGGCAGACCTGGCGCCGCCAGCACCATGTGGCCGAGGCCCGGCGGCGCTCGCTGGCGGCGGCGGGGGGAGAGGGAGCCTGGAGGGGAGCGGCGGAGCCCCCCCCCCCCCCCGCCCCCCTCCCGGTCGCCTCGCCTGGGGAGGCGACGCGAGGGGTACGGGGAAGGGGGGAGGTGGGGGGAGGGGCGTGGGAGTGGGAGAGGCTAGCGGCGCTGGAACCCTAGGAGGGAGGGATGGTCGGGCGCGCCCGAGGAGGTCATAAGTGCGTCAAGGATTTAACTAGTTTATTAGTCCTCTTAGTATTTTGTGTCAAACTTTGACAATAGATTTAACTAGAAAATAATAATACATGTCAACAAAAATTATATCGTTGGATTCATATTTAAAGATAGTTTCTAGTGATATAACTTTTATTTACATGCATTAATATTTTGTTATTTAAATTTAAAGTCAAAATTTAGCACAAAATATGGAGGAGACCAATAAACCAGGACGGAGGTAGTACATAATAACCCACACCAAAAATATAATAATGACAACTTAAATCTATGTGCTAATCAAAAGTGCAACGAGTCATATGAAAAAACGCACATTAACCTTGCTACCTTTTTTTCTTCTAGATTTGATATTCTATATGATTGCAACGAGATCGACGGTGAGATGGTCGTAAGGAAGCACAAAGCAAATCTGAAGGTGCATGCACAAATTATGTTCTCTTAGTCCGGAATTACTTGTCACGGAAATGTAGTACATGGATTAAGCTTAATGAGGGGTGTGCTTTATGCAGCGGCATGGCATTGCAACGTGCACAACGAACGGAGCCAAGCAGGCGTGTCACCAACTCACCATGTCGGTTTCTCGGTGAAATATCTTCAAATTGTGAGGCTGAAAGATTCGTCGGCTCTTCTGATTGCTCCTCGTGGTTGTTGTCTTTGGTCTAATTTTACCATGGAGGGGTGTTAATAATATAATAATGATACACATACATGTGACTGTGTCCTCATCGGAAGAGGGGATATTCGAATAACCATCGGGCAGTATAGAGTTTTCGGAAAAGTACCTAGTTCCTCTTTTTTTTTGGAATCCAATAACTCCCGAACGTTCGGATTTTGAGCATTTCGTTCCGAACGTTTTTACATGGCAACTTTAGTTCATAGGGGATGGCAACTTTAGTTCATAGGGGATGGCAACTTTCTCCTTTTTCATCTTTTTATCAGAAAATTGCCATGTTTCCCTAATCTCACGCAAACTAAACTTGCCACCTAAAACGTTCGGGTTGCCGTGCTTAAATCCCGAACGTTCGGGAGTTATCATTACCGTTTTTTTGCGGAAAATTGCTTATTGCGTAATTCATTTGCAGAAAACACTGATCGGTCGATTTGCCCCGTTTGATCACTTTTTCGACAGGTGGGTCCCGCTCGTCAGGAGCTGACTTGGCAAAAAAGAAACAAGTGCACATGTTGACCATTTCTTCTTCCTTGTCCTCTCTCCCCCTCTCTCACACATTGTATGAATCACGTTGTGTGCACTGGGAGGACCTTTTTTCACATTTTCTAATTTAGGCAATGTTCACAAGGAATTTTCATTCACCATGTTGTCCAGAAGGAGCTATTCTAGGAAGCCTCTTCCTGAAGATGAAATCTCATCTACAGCGATGTGCATGGACCTGGTGAGTAGGGATGCAGCTCCGTGGACCGCTCGTCGGGCCTGATAGGTGGTGGGACGAAGCGCTGGCCTAGGCAGCTCAAGCTGGACAGGAGCGGGGCGGCACTGGCGTACCCAGGGGGTGTGCCAGGTGTGCCATGGCACACCCAGATTTTTGGAAAGCATTTTTTCACCATGTAAAAATTAGCTTTTTTTAGGCCCATGCAAGCTAATTGAAATAGACTTTTTTTTTAAAGTGTGCACACCCTCCATTTTCTTTCTAGGTCCGCCACTGCGGGCGGCGCGGTCGGCTTACTTCGCAGCAGGACAATGAAAGATGTATATGAGTGAAACAGTTAATGGTTGTGACCTTTTATGATCTGCTGGGGTCTGGAATGTGCTGAAGCTGTCAAACATGTAATTACACACATCATGACATGAATGCATCTCACAAAAACAATGTCAAACACACCACTGGGTAAAGTCATGACGCCAATCACAAAATAATCCTGTGCGTGCGTGCAGGAAATGAATCAACTCGTTTAATTCTATGATTTGTTCATCATCATCGATCGTCAGCGTTGAGGAGAGACCTGGCTGAATACTTGCTTCTGTATTCTGGTGCTATTCCCTTGCTTTGCATTTTCGTCTGCAAGGAGAACGTCATCTATCCAGGAGACAATGCTGTAGGCCAAACTTTCGAGCACCCTTGAGTAGCTTTCAAGTATTGCCTGTCCAATATCCTGTGGGCCAGAGGGGAAAATGAAGATTCAAAAATGTTAATTAGCTCTCCTTTTATTTAACCACTTGCTATCCTAATAAGCTTATATATGAATCGATCATTACCTTATTGTAGTGAATCTTGCTCGTGTCGAGGGTGGTCTGTGAGAGGCCTGGAAATCTTTGTTTCAAGCAGAGCAGCAGGCTCCTGGCCCTGCTTGCCAGGATCAAATTCTTGTCCCCATCGGCATTCAGCTCGGTGACATTCTCCCATTTGGTCACCACGTGGGTCATGCTAGCTTTCCTTCTCCACACATACATTGCGGCCTCGACACGGTCGGCGATCTCGAGCGCCTCGTGCTCGGAGCTCAAGTTGAGGAAGTCGAGGAGGTGGTCCGGCGAGAACTGATCCCCCGAGGACATGTACCGGTATATGACGTCGCCCGTCCCGACTTTCCCGGTCTGTTGTTTGATCAACAAGAAATGCACAATCTCTCAGAGAGGGAGAAAGTGATACTATCTTTTTTTTGACAGACTACATATATACATGGATACTTGATCTTCAGATATGCGTACCTTGGGAAGGGTTTCTATGTATGAGGATGGGATTTGCATTTCGGAGAGGATGGCGTTGTTGATCTCCATGGCCATCTTGTGGATCTGGCTAGCCTGGTCCCTCTTGTGCTGCAGCTCACGGTGGAGAGCATCGGAGAGGCCGGATTCCGGCACGCATGGCTCGGGCAACCACCACTTATCCTCGTTGCGCTTGAAAGACGGCTTCTTGGTTTCGCTGAAGGACTGCTTCCTCTGGTCCGCGTACCAGAACTCCGCCTTGTCAAAGCTGTCCAATATGCCCTGCAGGCAAGCACTTGCAGAGTCAGTCATACATGTGTTGTGCTACGAGAGTTGATATGAACAAAGTATGTGAATGGGAGGAGGCTTTACAAGGAGCATGGTTTCTAGCTTCTCGAGCGCGGGGAGGTTCATCAGGATGTCTGATCGCGGTGAGGTTGCCATCACCTGCACATACAAATATACAAATATGTTTGTTAGTAATTAAGCAGAAAGCTTGAACTTACTAATTATCAGCTGGAAGGATGCATGTGTGTGTGATGGATGTTGGCATGGGTTACATCGTGTGTGCTTCCGTCGGGTCTGGCCTGGACCGTCGGTGCGAACTCGACGATGTACTCGCAGATGGAGAGGAGGCAGTCCATCTCCCGGTTCCACATTGATCTCTTCTCGGGGGGCAGTGACTGCAACCTGTGGCAGGTCCCAAACACAGTCGCTGCATGGATTGGATGGATGCATGCATGCATCAGGACCAAGTTCGTCCATTCAACAGAGAAAATTGTTTCATCTACAATTAGTTCGTAGCAGGAACTAGGTACGTACGTACGTACCATATAGGTTGGTGATGGCGTTGGAGATGGCGACGGCGGTGCAGACGCCCTTGCCGCCGCCGGACATGTCCTCCCCGAGGAGCAGCTTGGTGTACTTCTCCTTCATCAGCTCCATTTCTGAGCGGCACACTACGCATCAGCCAGACTGCATGTCTGCATGCATGCAGGAACAAAGGAGAAAAAACAGATTCTGGTGATCTATACCTTCGTCTTCCACGGACCTCTCGTCGACGGCCTGCTGCAGCTTCTTCATGCTCAGCTTGCTCATCGCCTGCGAGAGGCGCGACGGCGCCGCGGTCACCTTGAAGGACGCCGTGCGGGCCATGGCGCCGCCGCGCCCCCGCGGCGAGTGCTCGTGCCCGTGCTCGTCGCCGCCTCTCTCGGAGGAGAAGGAGGCGACGCGGAAGAGCGGGCGCGCGTAGTCGCGGTCGTAGCTGTACTGGCTGTGGAAGCCCGGGAAGGCCGAACTGTCGCCCATTGCTGCTGCTGCTGGTGGTGCTTCTTCGGACCTTGAGGGAAGAAATATGGATGGTGCAAGAATGGCTGTGGCTTGTTGCTAAGAGCAGAAGGGGCCGGCATAGGTTTGAGTCTTGGCAACAACAAGGAGGCAGGCATAGGCTGGTCCACTGGTTCAAAACTTGTAAGCAAAGTCTGATCCTCCCCACAGCTAGGCTGGCTACGTGCTACTCATGTATTGGCACAACATACTCATTCTTTTTCCAGTTGGTGGTAGTACATGATCATGGCAGGCACCAAGTATGTATGACCACAAATTGAAAAATGAAAAAAATATATGCAAAAATGTATGTATGTGCCGGCAACGAAATGGTGGCCACGCAGGTAGGATCGGTGTATCTTAATCAGTATGGGCTCTGGAGCATAAAATTAAGAGCGAAGAAGGTGGGAGGCGACTAACTGGTCATCAAGTAAAGTAGTAGTAGTAGTTGATAGCAGAAGCATATGCAAACGTGAGCGATCCGAGAGCAGGCTTCCTTGATGTGACTTGGGCCGCCCAAGGGAGGAGGTAGGAGACTGGGATGTCGTCGACGCACCCGCCATGGACGCCGTTGTCCTTGCAGCGCGCGCAGCACACGCCAAACGCCGTGGACGGCATCGACGCCTCGCCGTGCCAGGTGACCGCAAACTCCATCCATAGCGGGCAGAGGAGATGAGCGAGCAATTAAGTCCTATGCCATTGATTTTATATTTTTTTGACACGAAATTAACCGTTTTCTGGAGTCAAGATGGCCTCTGAGTTTGGGTGGAATTCCTAAAAATAAAAAAGGACTGCTGCATTCACTACAATAACTTCCAGCTCCTGATTCAAAACAGAGCGATAAAATACAACACTTAGGTGAATGCAACAAGCATAGAGCAGATAATGCGGCAAGTCAATCAGTCTCTCAGCAATCAAGCAAAAAAGTAATCCGGATATCACAAAATCTATGCATGTATGTATATGGCTGCAAGCTAAAGAAAGCTCCACTCAATGGCCACAAGAATCCATCTAGGAAGGAACCATGACCGACAGAACAAAAGTAGTATCTCAACCGTCCATCGACTACCCCTGGCAGCTCAAAAGCAAAGATCCGCCGACACGCTCCGCATCTGCCTCACTCCTCCGCTCAGTCTGTCGAGTTCTCATGGAGCAACACGTACTCCCGGCTGCAACCAACGGAAGAAACATTCATTCACACCCATAACTCGGAAGGCCGGTTATGTTGGCAAGAGGTTGCTCAAACAATAAGATCTAGGAAAATAATAAGTAATAGACTATTAGATTGTCATGACCATACCTACTGTTGCCAAACTTAATGTTGTCCCTTTCGAAGAGTTCATAGTAGCGGTGGGACTCAATGCGATCCTCCTGTAGCATTACAGCACGTTTAAGTAAGAGAGAGAGAAATTGAAGTGGTGTAACGCAAACTAAGGTTGAAATGATATATGTGGAAAACATGTAGTATCATGAAAACTTACATTAATAAAAGTCCCATTGGTACTACCAAGATCCATCAGATAAGGCCTATCAAAACGGGCAGAAAGACAAAACAATCATCATTTATTAACATACCAAGTACTCAAAGAACTAGGATAAGCATGGGGATCAATTACGGCATACTGCTATCTACAACAATAGCTAAGTACCTCACTTGCTTTGACATCATGCCATCTGGTTGCTCCTTCTCTATAAGTCTGAATAATAGGCAAAAGATCATTTGATCAGAGTATGATTTCTCAACATACGCAGATAAGAGTGTTAGGCACTTGGGATGACCTATATTGAAGAACCGCATGTTGCTTGCTGCAGGAGGGATGGTCGGTGGGGATGTCTGCAATTCTCCTCTCCCTTCCAAAAAGGTAATGGCTCATGCGATGAACATACAGCGGTTCTGTTCAATCAGGTAGCATCATCAGAAACATTCAAGCAACTGAAGTATCATGTCATCAAGAAGAGCATGCCAATTCTTCAGCAGTTCACCCTACATCCTTGCTATGTTGGAATTCCACATTAAATTGCTAACTAAGGTACAACATGCCCTAACATCTTTATTAACCTGCTTATTGCCATTGACTTCAGTGCATTCACTATAACTGGAAACAAATCTAGCGAGTCATTTATAAAGCACCAGCGTGTAAGTGGTATTATTAAGGAAGTCATTCACAATCCATATCATTATTCTGATATTTACCAAGTCCAATTTGAGAATACTGGCACATAACCATGCCACATAACATAGTGTGCGGGTGCCCATGGCCACTCGTTCAGCCACATCTTTGCCCAGTTATCCCGCATAGTCTGCCTGGACAGTCAAATCAAGCAGCCGCTGGCCTGCTTCAGCAGAGATTCTTCTCCGTTCTACAGAAAACTCAACCCTCAGCATATACGTGAACACAATGATTTTTCTCTACACACACCTGATGCTGTAAAGTATAAACTGATCAGCTGATCATGTGTATCACTGCTTAATTCATGTTCAGATGCAGCAGGGACATTGATCATAAAAAGTATTGATATCGATTCATTGCTACATGAGCCAAAGATTTTCTGAATTCTGAGATAGTTTTGCTAACTATGTATTTCACACCCTGTTGATCGAATCATGTTTAATTATTTGTGTATCAAGTATGGACAGACACACCATGTACCTAGCAGGAACGAATAACTACTAGCAAGACTACATTGTGCGTGTATGTCGATGCTGTGTAGTAGACGGTGCCGGTTGGCAGGCTACCACAAACGACCCAATAACACACACAGGATGGGGCAGAGAGAAGCAGGCAACTTGCTATTAGTCCCACTTGCACCCTGAATCGACACATCCTTTATATTTCACAAATTTAGTGTTTGTATCTGACTGGTATAGCGTATAGTTACCTCATGGGACCTATTTACTATCCAGAAAAAGGAAATAATGATTTTAATCCAAAACAAGCCTATATCATAGTGAACTTCTGGTTACTGCCTTTGTCCCCCATTAAATGTTTGTCTAAAACTTCCGAGATTAGGACAAATGGTATTTGTATGAAGGCCTGTTTTGTCACGTTGAGTCACTTAATACTTGCTACTGAACCTACTTTTCTTCGCAATGCTGGGGCGGAAATAGAGAATTGACTGCCAAATAAGATAACTGTATTACTACCGTTGGCGTATGTGGGAAAAAAACATCCCATTTCTCCAATTTCCTTTGTAACAACTATTAAATTGATGGATAGCATGACATGAAGCAAACAATAGCTTCGTATATGGAGAGTAACAAGCCAAGAATAAGTACCATTCAGTGCTTCACCGCCCTTGAATACATAGAGTCTCCATCTAATATCTGATTTGCGAGCCTCTGGAGGTTCTGAATACAACAAAGTTATACCTGAAGAGGAAGACAAAATAAACTGTCAGCTCTGGAGATTGTACAGTAACGGTGCACACAAGGGAAAGCTGGTGTCAGCCTTTCTAATTGGTTATACAACAATCATAGGAACTGTAGGTGTCTATGATCACTGATCATGCAAAAAATAAATATTCAAGATATACATGCTTGCGATCAGCACCTCCAACTTTGTTAGTCTCCTCGGCAAGCTTTCCAGACAACTCAAATGATGGTTTTTGCTGCAAAATAAATGCATTTGCTAAAGTAAGAATGTGTAGTAAACAAAAAGAAAGACAACGCAAACAACTGCTGTTATGACAAGCATTACCAGAAAGCAACAATCATCTCATATATGAACATTCTTCAGATAATTGAATTGACATTAATGCAATATCCATCATGGTGTGTGGACTACCTTTTCTTTCACCTCCAGAGCTTCTGCAGCAGTATTCATCATTGCCAATGAATCAGCATCACCACTCCTGACCAAAACAGTGGAGGTTAATAATTGCAGACAAAAAATGCATAGCAGAAAGAACATTGGTTAAAGCAAAATAGCATGCTTCAAACACATAAGAACCAACAAGACACTCTGGTAATATAGAATCCTCGAGTAGAACATAAATGATTCAGAAATATGGCATAAACATAGCGACCCAGCAGAGAAGAGCCAACCCAACGTACTTGACCAGTAATAAAGAAAACATGGTGCATGATTGCTTTCACAATATAGAAGAAAGTCACAAGCAATTAAGGTGATCCCAACTGAGATGGTTTTCAAAAAGAATGATAATGACCCAAAAATAAGAGAAAATTAATTGCCCCAACTATAAGTATGTGTATTCACTTGACAGGGGAAGATGCTTGACAAACAAACATGTTTATAAAATTGGAGAGATCCTTCTTTTGCCATGCAAAGGACCAAATTTGCATCTGCCACCATAGTACGACATAAATCTTCATGCCACTCGACAACACATTAGAGTTCAGGTACAGGACCAACTTAATACAAATCATAATTAATCATTATAACGATATATAATTTCCCTTAATGTATATGCCTATATCAACAAACAGAAAATTGTAATAAACAAAGCTTCTTTTGAGAATATAAAATGGCCATAAGACAAGAGTTTTGAACACTCACCGGGATGCCACATCCACTCTAGAGCTTGTATCCTGAAACAGATCAAAAACAACTTTCAGACTGAAGTCTACACGCCATGATAAAATAGCAACATGAAAGTACCATATTAGTTTAAAATTGAGATGGTATATGACTACTAATTATATCCAACAGATTTGCAGACGAGAGGGTTCAAATGGGTCATGTTTAGTGTATGGTATGTATAATGAAGTGTGAGCTACTGTTTACACAAGTTGCACAGCGTCCAATTGATATTCCAAGGTATGAAATGATTTTCTGGCATCCTATTCATTTAGGTGGAGCTTATTAGATATTGGGCAGTAACAAGGAACATACATGCAATAAACGTAGACAGGGAGCCAAGTAACATACGGAATTATGGAGAGATATGAGGAAAAGGGTTGGGTGTCACCACACACCTCACGATGTGCTGCACTTCTGGATGCCCGTGGTGATGTGTGAGATTCATGTCTGCCCCTATGTCTATGCTCTTCTGGAGACCCTGACCGGCCACGCCTAGATGATCGTCCTGATCCACCATTGTTCTCATCCCGGTCTGCCATTCTATCTCGCACGGAATCCCTTCTGGGACTTTGATCTGTCCTTTGCTCCCTGGAACCACCTTTTCGGTCCGGGTCTGACCTTTTCCCTCTTGAATCATGTCTGTCGCCGTCCCGGCCTGATCGTGCCTCTCTCGAAGCACCTGACCGATCATCCCTGTCAGTTCTTCTATCTCTTGAGTGACCCCTTCCATCATCATCATCATCATCCAGTCTTCTACCTGTGAAGGCACTCCTATCATCTTTTGGCTCCACCTTCCTATCCCTTGACGCACCCTCAGCACGCTCCCTGTGCTTCCGTGTGCCCCGGTCTTCACTACTGGGAGGCCTCCGACGGTCACCCTCAGTTACATCGGCCCCTTCCCGCTCAGCCTGAGCTCTCCTTAGTCGCTTGGAGCGCGGTGAGAGCGACCGAGACTGTCGTTTCCCAGCAGGCGATGGGGACCGTGCATGTTTCGGCGACCTGACCCGCTCCTTCGCCTTCTCTCTCTGTGGCGACATCTCCCTATGTGAAAGGCTAGCCTTAACAGGGGACCGCCTCCTAGGCGAGCCACTCCTCTCAGCATGTGACCTCTCCCTCCGAGCTGACGGGCTGTGCTTGCGTGGAGGCGACACTCGCTCCCTGGCCGGAGAACGGGACCTTGTGTGCCCCGACCTCCTAGGCGAGCCAGTCCTCTCAGGCCGTGACCTCTCCCTCCGAGCTGGCGGGCTCTGCTTGCGTGGAGGCGATACGCGCTCCCTCGCTGGAGAACAGGACCTCGTGTGCCCCGACCTCCGGGAGGATTGATCCCTCCGGTCCACAGTAGAAGCCATTCCTCACCTGAAAGTATCACAAATCAATTCAGAAGGAGAAATAATGGAGAAACCATGAGGGTTCCCGAATCGCAGCAGTGGGAGAGCCAGGGATGATCCAAGGGTGGGGTGCTAACTTGTGACACGCTAAAAAAAAATCCAATATCTCACATCAAAATATGCCTTACAAGAGCATACTGTGGCGGATAAATGCCTTTTGCAAAATATATGTTTCCAGCACAAAGCAGAAACCATATCAAGTTCAACGTTAATACAATTAAAATTAGACACTCGGCCATGGACTCAAACTACTGACAGTGCTGCAAGCACAGAATTGCTTTCCCCAATGTGTGTGTGTGTGTCGATGGGCGTAAAAAATCAGTGCTTGGTTCAGTTTCCACCACCGTCCAGCTACACATAATTATAAACAGAGCGTGAGAAAACTCAGCAGCAATCTAATTAAGCAGAGAGCGCAAATGAGCATACATGAGTTCCAACCATCAGACCACGAGAATAAAACACAGGGACACATGCTTCAGTTCGTATGCATCTAGCCACAAAAATGCACTGCAAAATATCAGAAGGCACGGATTGCTGCGCTTTTGCTAATTTCGAGCTGGATTGACCTACTATAGGGGAGAACTGGTTAGGATTCGGGGCCGTGCTGGCCGTGCCGTTCTAGGGTTCAGGGCAGGGAGGGAGAAGGCCAGAGAGAGGAGCCACGGCAGAGAGGAGGCGGAGCCACGGGTGGAGGGAATGAGGCGGGAGGGGCCGCCATGGGGAGAGGGATGGTGGCGGAGGGGGGCGCGCGCCATGGGAGGGGGCCGCTGGTGGGAGAGAGGGAGGGAGGAGGCGCCATAGGAGAGGAGGACGAGGGGGCGCGGGCGAGGAGGTGCGGGGAGGAGACGGGGTGGAGCGAGGGTGCGGGGACGCGTAGAAGCTTACCGGGGCCGTCGTCGCCGCCGGGGTTCCGCTGCCGCCGCCGCCGCGCGCTCGACGAGCTGCTGGACTCGGTGAAGATGAAACGGGGGGAGAGAGAGGGGGAGGGAGGGAAGGGCCTAGTAGCACGACGGGCAGCGGATTCGGCCCGGGAGCTCGATGTTTTGTTTGGGCCGGGCACAGGCTACGCCGACCTTTGTATTCTAAAAAAACAAGGAATTCAACTAAAAAAAACAAGGAATTCAACTAAAAAAAACAAGGAATTCAACTAAAAAAAACAAGGAATTTGTGCACCATTCTGGGAAAAAAATGAATCCGTGCGACCAAGGAATCTGTGCACCATCTTATACAAAAAAGGCATCTTTTATTCGCAGATGACACCCTGTTGTTCTTAAAGGCTAATGGCGTGGGAGTGCCGGAGATGCATCAGGTGTTGGATACTTGTTGGACTGCATGGCTACAACCTACAGGCAACGGATAAAATTTGAAAAGTCATCAATCTACTTCGGTAAAGGGGTTCAAAATATTAGAACGGAGGTAAAAGGCTTTGCTACAAGTTTCAAATGAGACGTTGGATGAAAATTATCTTAGGATGCCATCTGATGTGGGGTTATCGAAGAATAGGGCCTTCAAATATTTAAAGGGTCGTCTTTGGAGCAGGGTCTAGTGACGGATTGAGTGGACTATGTCAATGGCTGCTAAAGAGATTTGGTTCAAGGCTGTAGCCCAAGCTCTGCTAGTTTACTCTATGTATTTCTTCAAACTCCCAAGGGGTCTATGTGAGAAACTAAACATGGTAATCCGAAAATTTTGGTGGGGAAGTAGAGATGGTCAGCGAAACTCACATTGGGTATCATGGAAGGACATGACACAGCTCAAAGGCATGGGAGGCCTAGGGTTTAAAGACTTTGAACTCTTTAATTTATCTCTGCTAGCAAGGCAGGTCTGGCGCATACTGCAAAATCCGAAGTCTTTAGTGCTCGGATTTTGAAGATTGTCTATTTTCCTAACGCTTCTTTGTTGCAAGTTGAGCTGAGATCACACCCAAGTCAAATATGGAGGGCAATTGTAGAAGAAGAGACATTCTCAAACAAGGCCTAATTAGAAGAATTGGTAATGATATGGATACCAAGTTGTGGGAAGATTACTGGATTCCCATATGATGAAGCCGCATTGGATGTTTGAGCATCAACTCTCCTCACGTAGCATCGGAATTTATAGATTCCACATCGGCTTTGATCATGAGTCATGGACAAGATATATAATGGTAGCAGTATTGGATCGCCGAGGGAATTGGGATTTAGCGGGAAACTTTTTGTTTTGTTTTGTTCAGATTGGTAATGGTATCACGTTACATACAGGTGTTTTGTTTGCTACAATTGTCCCTTCTTACTATTGCTTCAAGGCAGCAACATCTTGAAGAACCATTGCTCACCATGTCCAATTCCAAATGTGCGTCAATAATAATTTACTAATGACTAACATTACAAATCAAATACATGTGCACAGAGCGGGCACAATCCGTGTGAAAAACGACATCATGAACTACAATTACTCGTTGAATCAACAACAAATCAACAAGAAAACAATGAAAAAGAAGCCTAAACCTAGTTTTAATGGAGATGTGAGGAAAGGGGACCGGAGGAAGGGCGCGTCAAGATCTTGAGAATGGCTGATGTTGGGGGAGGACGACGACGTGGAAAGAAGAACCTAGATGCTCCCACCGTGGTGGCGTTGTGGAGCAGATCGGTGGCCGGTTTTGCTCCCCTGCTCAGTGGCTCGCGGAACACTCCGAGAGGTAGTTCAAAGGACGGCGGAAGTTCCAGTCTTGCCGCTCGTTGGATGATTTAGGCCGGCGGAGGTGGTAGTGGGGAGGGGAAGAGAGCGGAGCGGGGCGATGATGAATTGGAACCAAGGGCTCTGATAGACGGGGGTAGGCGTAATCGCCCGTAAACCAATGCTGCGATTTGTTTACACGGGTTGTGATTACGTGGTGTCATTACTCTCCTTTTTCGAAAGGTGCCATTACTCTTTTTTTAGAGAAAAAAAAGGCTAAACGTGCTTAGTGCTTAACATTGAAAAACCATCGTGTTGCCTATTTATCGATGGTGAAAGAAATGATTGAATTAGAACAAGGGTTGGCTATTTTGATTTTCATAGTTGTGATTTGAGTATCGTTTTGGGTGAAATAGTATGATGAGTCGTGGACACGCTCGTTTTCTCACGGCAGAAGACGAACAACACTTCCTGGGCCACGGGCCCCCGAGCGGCGCCGAACGAACGAACAAAGCCGACGCGCACGCGCCGCTGACTCCTCCTCCCCCCACCCCACCCACCTTCTCCGTCTTCTTCTTCCTCAGACCAACCGAGCCGACCCCGATCCGGTCAAAATCCAGACGACTGACTGCTTCCTCCGCGCTCCCGATCCCTCCCTCCCTCCCTCCCCGACGAAGCCATGGTGAGCCCCATCCCGTTGCGGCCGCCGCCGCCGATCCGCGCGCGAATCCTCCTCCGCGGTTCCGCTCCGATCTGACTGATTGATTTCGTCTGCTGCTGATGCTAGGTGTGCGTGGCGTGCCTGATCCCGCTCTTCCTCATCCCCTTCGTCAACGCGCTCCCCTACCTCTTCGACCTCCTCCTCGTAAGCCCCCCGCCCCCTCTTCCCTTCCTTCCCCGCCCCGCCCGCCTGCGCCGGCCGGTTGGTGGTGCTGTCGAATCTGGTGCCGCCGATTCCTCTGGTATCTCCTCGGTTCTCGGATTCGTAGTGGCAGCAGCACGCTTAGGCGGTCAGTCAGGCCGCCTTGAATTGGCTGGTTCCTCTTTCAGCAAGGCTTTGCTGTGTATGTGTTTCACTGGCTGCGAGGTTGCGCTGGGCGATACACCTAGCAACGTGGTAGCGAGATAAATGAATTTGGTACCATAGATGCCTAGTGTTCCTCGAGGCCTCGAGGGTTAGGATTGAATAGTGTCTGCGTCACTCTAGATGCATCAGTTTGATCTCTACTCATGTGTGTTGATTGTTCCCCTGCCAAGTAATGCGCGCCTTCACATCCAAGGATGATTGTTTGATGTATTACCTGAAAAATTTGGCATGTTGCTGTTGCTCTTGATGATAGTGGAATCCGTTCTCATGTTGAGTTCGTCTGATGATCCATGGTTTGAATGCTTGTTGCAGAGCAAGGTTTATCGCATGCTTGGATGGGAATACAGGAGGCCCGAGAGAGTCCCAGCTGCCTGCCCGTTCAAGCCTGCAGCAAACAAGACTGAAGTAAGCTTCCATGCCGATGCTAGCCTTTTCTGCCCTCTTATGCTTGTGCAAAATCTAGATTGCTGGTTATCATTGCTCTCCAGATTTTGCATCCTCTCACAGTTTATCTCGCGCAAAGTATAACCAGATAAATTTGCTTGATACATCATGCCAACGTCGATAGATAACTTAGCAGCTAGTACTTCTTAGTTGGCAATTATCCTTTGCTCCCCTTAGCTTGAAAAGGTATGTAAACCTTATACACCCAGTAGACCGCTTGTGCGCCTTTTGTAACTGTGAATAAGGACCATCCTACTAAATTTGGGCATTAGATTCTGTGAACACATTTATAGAGTTCATTTTATTTTGCTTGTCTAGAATAAAGTTCTCAGTCCTTAAGGAAAATAACATAAGTTACATTATGCGGATGCTTTATGTATTGTTTTTGGAACTGTTTCTGTATATTGTTAAGTGCGGCAACCAGGAATATATTTACTTGCTTTTGTAGTGTTTCTGTTGTTTCTCAGAAATTTTAGTACATTCTAGGTTGTAGTATGATTTGTTGGGTATCTTTTATTTTGCTCATTCATGTTAATTTGATTACAATGAACCAGTGGCATAACAATGTGCTGATTTGGCACTCTCTTATCATCTTGTGTCTTGATTTGTACTCATTTTAGTAAAGATCAATGACTAGACTTGGTGTTGAATAGTTCACATATGTCACCATAGTTATAGTATAATAATTGCAGTATCACTTTCACTACTTCTAGAATTTCTTATGTTAGTTGTAGGACCCACTACACTATAGCAGGCCTAAGCCCCATTGCATATTGATTTTGATGAGCAACTAGTTTTGGGCTTAGCTTGTAAGGCATCCGCAATGTGGGTATTTGCCGCCTCTAAGGCTGCCTCCAAGTCTCTAAACGTTGCCTCTATACACTTCATCCTCTGCCTCTTAAGCCAAAAAAAACTTAGACACCTCCAAGCTAAGCGCCCGCCTCCAAGGCTTCTTGCTGAATAAAATATTTCACCGTCCCCACTTGTCAACCAGTTAATTGTAGGAGGGAGTGATGGGTTGGTTGGCAAAGGTAGGATATATTATTCAGTTGTTGGTCTAGCTTTGGCACTGAAGATAGAGACTACACATTGCGCAGTTTTCAGTTGAGATAAGAGGCAGGACCATGGGTCCCGGTTTAAGAGGCAAGCTTGCCTCTAGACATTGTGGACGCTCTGAAGTGCTTATACATTTCTGTTACTTTTTGTGTGCAGGGTGTAACAGGTGAATCAACGCCTCTAGTTAACCCACATGTCGCAGGTGAATCAAAAACTCTGATGGAACCCCAGAGTGCCACAACGGACGGGAAGAAAGATGATTAACACATGCGTTGTGTTTATAATCAAACCGCAACTAAAAAATAATTATTGTAAGAATGTATACTTGGAGCAATAGATATTAAATGTTACAATGGTGTTTCTCACGGTTCCTTTTCCAACATTATTTGTGTGTGCATGTGTGTTTTGTATGTGCCTTGATTTGCATGTACTCTACTAATGTTTGTGTAATATTTCTCGTGAATTGCAACAGTGCAATTAGGATGATGAGAGATGATCCTATTGCATAACACAAATGCGTGTCCAACCGTCAACAACTTGGTAATATACATATGACTTCCATCACTTGCACGTCCATCTTGGCAACAACTGTCATCATGCGTTGGCACGGGTAAAGGCTGTCTTGGATTACTCGTTTATCTCCCTCGTGATTTAGCTGTATTACAATTTACAAATGACCGTCGTAGTGAAATGGATGGATTCTCCCATGCCAGAGACCATGTGTAGCAGCAACCTTCGCTAGCCTCCGTATAATAGTGATCTAAGCCGTCACCAACACACAACGAACACGTCAAAAAAGTGCAGGCCATGTGGTGAAATGGTCGGCATCACAACACAGACCCATGGTTTGAGTGCTCATTAAGGTTTATCGCATGTTTGGATGAGAATACAGGAGGCCCGAGAGAGTCCCATCTGTCTGCCCGTTGAAGCCTGCAGCAAACAAGACTGAAGTAAGCCTTGTTGGATTATGGATGGGCTTAGGCCCATATAAGACACTAATCCCTGGTTAATCTTGAGGCCCATGTATGAGATGGCGGGTGGTGCGAAGTTTAGTCCTACCTTGCTAGTTGAGGAGAGTTGAGACCCCTTTATAAGGGCTGCTCTACCACTTGCCATTGGGAGCTTGGGAAGACGAGTCGTACACGCGCGCTCCTCCTCCTCCGCCGCCCGCCTTGACGCGCGCGCGCCGCGGGTTGCGGGAATGAGCCGAAGCTTATTTTTGCCGCTCAGGAACGAATTAATTAATCAGGGATTAATTAACGAGTCACTAACATGTGGGCCACTGTCCACGACTTTCTCCCTTACGGACTATATAAGAAGGCTCTGACGAGTGAAGTAAAAAAGTTCGGTTCACTCACTCCCTCTCGCGTGACCTAGCCGTCATCTACTGTTCCTCACTCTATGCTGCCTCCGGCGATCCCATCCCGACGACCGCGTGCACGGCTGGTCGGGAGAGCAGGTGCCTCCGGAACCCTGTCGTTCGAGATCCTGCCCGGGAGAACGGCAATAAGGTTTTTGGGGAGCGTCTCGACGCGACTGCTCCCGATCCGTCCCCAACTCCGTTCGCCTTTGCTTCCACTACTTCCTCTGCATCGACACCATGGCCGCCGCCGCCGCTAAGAAGAAGGCCACGGACGACGCCGAGGCTGCTGCTGCCGCCGCCGCGTTGGCCTGGCCAACCGGAGGGTATGATCCGTTCATCCCTCGTTTACTCGTACTTATGCTAGCCGTATATGTGCTGCTCATAAAAGGTTCAATTCTATGTTCTGTACGTGCTAGTACGCTTAGGTATCGCTATGAGATGCATACCTTTTATGCCATGCTTACTGTTTACTCGTGGATAAGTCTAATCGAAAAAGTGCTAATATTTCCAACAAGCCTCAGTGCTGATGTTACTCTTTTATGCCCTTATGCTTGTGTAAAATTTAGATTCCTGCATACTGTCTGGTCGTCCAGATTATGCATTCTTTCGTAGTTTATTCTGGCTGTACATGCTACTTATCTGCGCTCTTTGTAACAGAGAAGTGATCCAAGTCAAAGATCACTTGACATACTCGAGTATGTCGGGTCCAAGTTAGCCCCATCCTGCCTCTTCTCTTCCTCTAGGTTTTGTGTGTTGTGTCTCTCTGCCTGTTGGGGCGGTGGACATGGTGAATATCTCGAATTTAGCTAGTATGTCCCTCCTCGGTGGTTGCAGTTTGTTTGCAAGTTTTTGGATTTCGACAACCAGGACATGTAGTCTGGTTGAGCAAATATTTCTGTTTCCATCGGGATTTGATTGCCTGAATTGTCATATATCCCTGATAGTTCTGTTTAGAACAGGTAGTCTAGTACGGGGAATTGCCACCCATGCCCCTTCCTGAATCATGTGACAAAAATATATAGCGACGCCAAAGATATCCCACAAACTCAAGCCCAAACGGGTGACAAGGGTGTCATTTTATTTTTCTGAGGTTTGCAAGATTCATATTGTTTTGTCGAGGAGTATGACATGATGGATTGCACTCTCCCTAAGCCGATGGGATGGGGGCGTAGCACAACAATAAAGCTTTACTGTTCCTTGGGATTGGCTTTGGGCCTTTCCTGCGCAGCTTAGGTGGAGGGCGAAGAAGGTCCCCGCCGAGCCCTCAGTGAGATACCACTCTGGAAGAGCTTGAATTCTAACCTTGTGTTGGACCCGCGGGCCAAGGGATAGTCTCAGGTAGAGAGTTGCTATGGGGCGTAGGCCTCCGGAAAAATGACATCTTACTTCTTGTAGCAATGTTAGAGACTTGGAGTTAGAGATGTTATGTTGTTTGCATCAGGCCCGCCTCTAGAGGAAGGGATATATACGTGTAAATGATGAGTTGAGGTCAAATAAAATAAATTGGATGTGCATCTTCTTTACAAACAAGAACACTGGTTTGATGTCTTACATCACCAGTCTACCAATCCAATCCAAATTGGCTTGTTAGTGTTATTGTTAAGTTGGTGCGTATGCTTGCAAATGTTAATTGCCTGTATCAAGAACGTTGCCCCATGGTTTGAATGCCCATTGCAGAGCAAGGTTTTTATTGTATGTTTTGACGGAAAATACAGGAGTCCTGAAAGAGTCCCATCTGCTTGCCCACTCAATCCTGTAGCAATTAAGACTAAAGTAAGCCTCTGTGCGGATGTTACTCTTCTTCCCTTATGCCCGATCTAGATTCCTGATTATCATTAGCCTCTAGATTATGCAATCTTCCACAGTGTATCAGATTTCTGCTTATCATTGGTTTGTGCTGATGTTACACTTTTCGGACAATGGGGCAAGCATTTTTTTTAGTTGGATTGCATAGTCTACACATACAGGTCACACATATGTAGTTTTTTATTTTGCTAAATTATAATCAACTAAATGGCGCATCAATTTTCCCCACTCTATTAACTTTTGCTCACTTTTCCCCACTCCCTTGCCCGAAACCCTCGTAACTGGTTATAATGGACGTTGCCGCCGGGTCAATTGCTTTGACTGTTAGCTGACGAGTGGGGCCGCGTATACGTGGGCGCATGCAAGACCGCGGTCGTAGGGTAGCACGTGTCCATGGACATGCCCGAAACGTCCCATCATATAAAGAGGCAACCACCTCCATCACCCCTACCATTTTCCCCCAAATCCCCTCGCTGCCGCATCGTCTTCCTCTCCCCCATCGGCGTCGTCTCGCTCTCCTTCACTGCCTCCACCGCACCGTCTTGCTCTCCCCCACCGCATCCTCTTCCTCACCTTCATCGCGTCCATCTGTCAGATGGCCGACGCTCGTGGTGACGCCGGCGCAGCGGCCGGAGATGTGGTCGAGCTGCAGGGTCAGGGCACGGTGACCGCGGATGTCAGCGGCGTCCACGGCGGCGCGGGGAAACTCGCAACCGCCGCGGATGTGGCGGGCTCCGCCTCATCGCTGCAGAAGGTGACGGCGTCGAGCGGCCCAGTCCATCCCGATGCCCCCGTTACGCCGCCTGCCGTGGAGGAGCAGGTATTTGCACTTGCTTAGCTTGTAGAGTTAGTTCGATTGTGATTCATACAGTAGTTCAGATGGTTAGAGTAGTTGGTTTGACGGATGGGCCGGGGTTTTTTGTATGGGTTGGGGGGTGGGGGTTTTTGGACTAGGGTTTGTTGGATAAATTCGTTGCAAAAATGCTAGCTAGATGTTGTGAACTATGATTTTAGGTGCTGCAATGATTGGGGTTTTTAGATTTGGATAAATTCGTTGCAAAAATGCTAGATGTTGTGAATTGATGACCCACAAGTATAGGGGATCTATCGTAGTCCTTTCGATAAGTAAGAGTGTCGAACCCAACGAGAAGCAGAAGGTATTCTCTGCAAGCACCGAAATTATAGGTAACAAATAGTTTTGTGATAAGATAATTTGTAACGGGTAACAAGTAATGAAAGTAAATAAGGTGCAGCAAGGTGGCCCAATCCTTTTTGTAGCAAAGGACAAGCCTGGACAAACTCTTATATAGAGAAAAGCGCTCCCGAGGACACATGAGAATTATCGTCAAGCTAGTTTTCATCACATTCATATGATTCACGTTCGGTACTTTGATAATTTGATATGTGGGTGGACCGGTGCTTGGGTGCTGTCCTTACTTGGACAAACATCCCACTTATGATTAACTCCTATTGCAAGCATCCACAACTACAAAAGAAGTATTAAGGTAAACCTAACCATAGCATGGAACATATGGATCCAAATCAGCCCCTTACGAAGCAACACATAAACTAGGGTTTAAGCTTCTGTCACTCTAGCAACCCATCATCTACTTATTACTTCCCAATGCCTTCCTCTAGGCCCAAATAATGGTGAAGTGTCATGTAGTCGACGTTCACATGACACCACTAGAGAAGAGACAACATACATCTCATCAAAATATCAAACGAATACCAAATTCACATGACTACTAATAGCAAGACTTCTCCCATGTCCTCAGGAACAAACGTAACTACTCACAAAGCATATTCATGTTCATAATCAGAGGGGTATTAATATGCGTAATGGATCTGAACATATGATCTTCCACCAAATAAACCAACTAGCATCAACTACAAGAAGTAATCAACACTACTAGCAACCTACAAGTACCAATCCCAGACTATGAGACAAAGATTGGATACAAGAGATGAACTAGGGTTTTAGAGGAGATGGTGCTGGTGAAGATGTTGATGGAGATTGGCCCCCTCCCGATGAGAGGAGCGTTGGTGATGACGATGGCGATGATTTCCCCCTCCCGGGGGGAAGTGTCCCCGGCAGAACAGCTCCGCCAGAGCCCTAGATTGGTTTCGCCAAGGTTCCGCCTCGTGGCGGTGGAGTCTCGGACGAAAGACTTCATATAGCAGAAGATGGGCACCGGAGGGCCACCAGGGGCCCATGAGGCAGGGGGCGCGCCCAGGGGGTAGGGCGCGCCCCCACCCTCGTGGCCAGGGTGTGGGCCCCCTTTGATATTTTCTTCGCTCAGTATTTTTTATTATTTCCAAAAATAACTTCCGTGGAGTTTCAGGACTTTTGGAGTTGTGCAGAATAGGTCTCCAATATTTGCTCATTTTCCAGCCCAGAATTACAGCTGCCGGCATTCTCCCTCTTTATGTAAACCTTGTAAAATAAGAGAGAATAGGCATAAGTATTGTGACATAATGTGTAATAACAGCCCATAATGCAACAAATATCGATATAAAAGCATGATGCAAAATGGACGTATCATGAACAGATTGGAGTTTTTAATGCTATGATGCTTATTAGATTTGTTTTTAGTGCTCACAGATTGGTTTTTTAAATGCTACTCAAGTTATTTGATTCAAGTTATATTAGCTCTGTTGTTCACAATATGTCCACAATATGTAGTTATATTAGCTTTGTTGTTCAATGTGTGTGCATGCCAATGGAAAATGCAAATAGGATCATAGTATATTAGCCCTATGATCAAGTGTGCATATCTAAATTTCAATATGTAGTTATATTAGCTCTGTTGTTCAATGTGTGTGCATGACAATGGATAATTCAAATAGGATCATAGTATATTAGCCCTATGATCAATGTGTCATCTGTGCAATATCTACATTTTCAATTGGCTTATGTATTTACTAGTGATGGATGTAATTTTATATTCAGGAGGATGATGGTTGGGGGAAGAGGAGTAAGATAGACTATACTTTCGACGACCCATTCGATCCAGCGTATGGTGACGACAAAGAGTATGAGGTGAGCCTACTTGAAATTTAGATTGTTCATTTAGTTCGTTTGACATGGTGTATTCCCATCAATCTATAATGTACTAATGTAATTCATTCGTGTGTGCAGTATGTCTCTGGGGAAGATATGGATGTGGACCGCGGCAACTTCGCCTCCTTCAAAGAGAAGGAAGAGGAGAAGATCAGGGTCAAGGGCGTGGATTACTACTACAAGAGCAGGACCAAAACTTGGCACTGCCCCTACTGCACCACCAAGCCAAAGCCAAAGTCCGGCCGCTTCGTTCACCTTCTAGCTCATGCAGAAGATATGGCCATCCACGACGAGGACTACAAGATCATGGGGCAGCATGCTGCCCTAACCAAAGTCATGTCTCCCCTTCCCTGATGTTATGATGTTATGATGTGTTTTAAGTACTTTAGGTTGTTTGCTAAACTATGTGGGTGAACTATGTTTGTGAACAGGATGTGGGTTACCTTTTGGTGGTTGGATGAATTTTATATGCATGTGGCTATCTATGTTGGGTATTTCTGTGTTTTTAAATTTATCTGCTATGATTTGTTTCAGTGTTTTGAAAGTTCAGGTGCTGCAATGATCACACATATGCTGCAGATATGCTGCAATCCATCATTTTATCAAAGGTTCCCTTTTATCAAATATTCCAATAACAGAGCAAAAAACAACATTTTAATGAAGATGCATTATCAAATATCTATGTTTGTGTAGGAGATCATGTGTGCAAAATTTAAGGTGATTTAGAGGAGGTCAAAGAAATTTGAATTTGAGACATGTGCTGCAAATAAGCTCCCAAGCTAGGGTAAACAACCCATTTGTAATTAAGTTTTTTTGGACCTACTCTAAATGAGCCAAATGTTTTTTATTAACACCTATTCAATCTATAAAGTGTAGATTCGAAGTCTCACAATTTTTTGAATTAATCTTCATATTTTTTGAAATAAAGGTTTGGTGATTTTTTTTGATTTTTTAAATTTTTCAAAAACAGAAGGTAACCCTACCTCATCTCCTTGAACTATATGAAATCTTGTAGGTGATAGCTCATATGTGTGAAGGTTTTCTCATGAAAATGACCATAGGACAAGTTTATGATTTTTGGTTGGTAACATGTCACATAAGACAACATTAATATAAAAACTATAGGCTAAGTTTATTATTTTTGAATTAATGTTCATATTTTTACATTTTCTTTTGAAAACATATGCTTTAATATAAAAACTATTAAAAATACGTTTTGAAATATGAAAATGGAAAACAAACTTCAGATCCTTCTTATTCACTTTAAAATAAAGCTTTAGTGATTTTTTTTATTTTCAAAAACAGAAGGTAACACCACCTCCTCTCCTTGAACTCTATGAAATCATGTAGGTGATAGCTCATATGTGTGAAGGTTTTCTCATGAAAATGACCATAGACCAAGTTTATGATTTTTGGCTGGTAACATGTCACATAAGACAACATTGTGCGCAGGTTTTATATTTTTTTGATTTTTTTACATTAATGGTGCTCATTTGACCTCGATCGTGCCAGCTAGGGTTTTTCATGAAAATGACCATAGACCAAGTTTAGTATTTTTCCTCGTTAGTGTGTCTTATAAAACGACGAACGGCGAAAGCTTCATATTTTTTTGAGTTTTTTAAAATTAGTTATGCTAGTGAAAGCCTTCGAAACCCTGTTGACCAGCTCAAAACCCCTCTAAACCCCGCGGGGTTTCGCCTAACCCTAGCTCCCAACGTCAGTCGTCCGATCATACCCTCGCGCCAAGCGACATCCCTCAGATCTGGCCTTCTAGAAGGAACTAGGTGGTCTGGCTATGTGCAGGCTCCGCGCCGTTGGATCACAAGGACGGCTCCGCATCGTTGGATCGTGGGGCGATCCGCGAGAGGCGATCCTATTCGTTGTGCTCGGCTGCTCGCCCACCACTGATTCCGTGAAAAAAAAACGTTATTGGGCCCAAAAGGAAACCAAGCTCTGGTTGGGCCGTCGAATTGCGTCGTTTTTTTTGCATCGTTTGCTCTGTTTTTTGTGAACGTGCTGGCTCTGTATTTTTGCATCGTTTGCTCTGTTTTTTGTGAACGTGTTGGCTCTGTATTTTTGCATCGTTTGAAATCAATTGTCATTGCGTAGAAAATGACCAATTTTTAAGGGCCAAATTTATTTTTATCATGCAAAATGGCCACAAACTATTCAAAAATTGTCTCTTTTTGTTCATATAATATATATGACCACGGATTCCCACGCGTGTAATTAGCTTATTTTTCTTCTTCTTTTTCAAACCACCGTTTCCCACGCGTGTACACGCCCGATGTTGCGATGGGTTTAAAAACGGGTTACTTCACATTTGACCCTGTTATTGCCACGGCTAGCACTACGGCTATATAAGCCACCCTCTGCCTCTGCCATCCCTCATCCATCTCCCATCCTCTCTGCCATCTGCCCTTCTTGCTCTTCGACCACTTCTCCTTCTTCTAGCACATCCTCAGCCATGCAGTACACCGGACCAACCTACCACTTCCCACCCACCGTGCCGGAGAGGCTCTACCCTCCTGGCGTGTACGTTGAGCGCACACTACGTGTGTGGGCAATATCAAGGTGGAGGACCACAAGGAACTTCACCGAGTTCTTCCTCGCGTCCGGCTACCACCACCTCCCGCGGGGATCTCCAAGGATGTTCCGTGTCGAGGAGGTCATCCAAAACGGGGTGGTGGTTGCTCTCCTTGCCCACTTCACCAACACATTCGACGCCTTCTACCTCCTCGGCCGGGTGTTTTGGTGTGTCTGCGAGTTCATCGCTTTCACCACCCACAACATGTTCACGAAGTACACCAACATCTTCCCCACCGCGTCCCGCATGCACACTCTTCCGTACCCCGTCGACAACGCCCCGGAGGAGCAGTGAAGGGCGCCCGGAGGAGGAGAGAGGTGGATAAGGCGGCGTCTAGGGTTCTAAACCCTCTATCTATTTTTTTGAGTCTATGTTATGTTAAGTTGTAATCCCATTGAACTATGTGAGAGATGGTATGGGCTTGTTTGCCCTTTTATCAAGTTCTATTATTAAGTTTTCTATCTATTCTATCATGATGTTACTCCTAGTTTCAACTATGTGATCGTGCTATGGGCTTGATGGCCCTATGTACATGTATGTTGATTGTTTTCTTAGAGTGCTCGCTTTGTTAGTAATCACCTAGTGCATGCAGCCACAACGAACCCTTCTTTTCTTACACAAGCCACAAATATGTAGCCACCTAGCTAGTGCATGCAGCCACAACATATTTGTTCAATTTATTTGTCATAGCAAAACGGGTTCTAAATCGAGGAGACAAGTGTGTGAGAAGAGAGGAACCAGCGGCAGCGACCGTCGATGCATCCGTGGCGGCTGGCATGCACGAAAGCGGCTCGGTCAATGCATCGTGGTGGCACGCATCAGCGCATGCAGGCTCGGTCGGCGCATCGTCGCATGCAGGCAGGCTTGTTGGGTGCATGCATAGCAGGATTCTGTCGTGGCGGCGCGCGCAGACGTTTAATGCAAGGGACGGCCCAACGAAACCACGGCCCAACGGTCGAACAGCTACACCCCCAACGCGGCCCCACTCGTCAGAGTTAACGATCAAAGCAAGGACCCGACGACGACGTCCGTTGTGACCTCTTCTGAGGGTTTCAGGCAAGGGAGTGGGGAAAATTGAGCAAAAGTTAAGAGCGTGGGGATGGATGGGTAGAGCTAAGGAACCAGGGGAACAGATGTAAAAATCCTTAAATTATATAGCAATAAATCGAACCAAGTACAGAAAATAGTTTTGTACTTAGACTAGGTTCTAATTATTTTACATGTTACAAAAATTGTTGTCATGTAATCATGGATGCAGCAAAAAAAATTTGAACGAGCACAAAAAAAATGAATGACTGGGTAGTGCCAGCTAGAAAGTGAGAAAATAAGGGAATTCGAGGACGAACCATTTGTTCACCCCCTACAGCCTCTAGAATTTTCTATAAGCTTGACAGCCATACTTGCAAATTTCTCTTAAAGTATTTGTTAGACCATAAATTGTGCAAGTCTTTTTAAAAATACTACAAAGAAAATACATATATAAACACATTGTGTTACACATACACAAATTATTCTATACATGAATGTGAATTTGCCTTTTTATGTTTTTCCTATACTCAAATGGGGTCCAATCTAGCGAAATCTTTCAATGTAAACATAATTTGAAAGTAGATTTAAGATCTGTGGCTTGTTCTTATTAAATACAACAATAAATATCACTTTAGATTTGCATGATAAAGGTTATAAGCATATTTTAGATTTGCAACATAGTAATTATATATCAAAAGTTATAATGCTTTTTGGTTTGCAATATAATAACTTATAATCCAAAAGTAATAATGTTTAGTATAAACAATATTTTAGTATAACTACTTTCACAATTAGAACCCCATGTCTTAAGGGTATCGAAAGCTCCGGTGGAACCATATAGTTCCGCAATAGAAGAGAAACAATTAACACATGCACCATGTTTATAATTCAATCACAACTAAGAAATAATCATTGTAAAAATCGCTAGGTTTGTCTGTGTCTACGCCTGACTACCTCCTTAACCCATGGCCGACCCATAGTGTACCTATAGACCCGGGGAGGCCCCCTCAATTTTGGTGCCCCAGGCCGGCCGCCCCCTGCCCCCACTCAGGTCGGGCCTGTTAATAATTAGCATAATACTAGTTTGCAACTAGGCATAGTCGACATTGCTAGAGGATGGTAAGATAAATAAAGAGAAAATTGCTTCTATACCATCGACAATGGCTCATTTGACATCCAACAAAGTTCCAGTGCTTATATACCAAACACAAACAAATTCTATTGATTATTTGCCATTGTTGTTTGTTTGACGTTAGATAGTCTCCATGGTCCTGTCACCTTCCTCACAAATTTGCAATTTTACCCTCACTTTAGATTAAAAAAAATTCAACTCACACATGCACCCAACCCTCCCCATCTTCATGACCCCAGTCACACGCCCGACCATCCCAATCCGCACACACGCACGCGCAGCGCCGACCTCTAGCGAGCCCAATGACGGAACCCCCGCCGGCGCCACCACTCCCCCACAGCCAAGCAATGGCCAGTCGAAGCAAAAAAAAAGTTGAAACTGTGAAATTCTCAAAAATCTCGCGTATTATTTATGTATCGTAACTCTTAATGTGTATGCTATTTTATTCAGAGACTTGCTTGTGTGAACAACATACTTCGGTTGTGGTATTTTGGTTCTGGATGATGTGAACTTGGTATTGATTGTGTAAGATTTAATATGGTGTTTGTTGAATCTCTTCTAAATGATCTAAATTTTCTTGAGTATTAATCTGTTGCTGGAATTATTTATAAGCTGGAATTGTTAGGTAGTCATTATGTTTTTTCTGGAGGGGGAATGCTGTCAATTTTTTTTCTGGACATGTTTTACAGTTGTTGCTTATTTGCCATTGAGGCAGTGCAGTCATTTTGGCCACTTACCGGACTGAGATAATGCTAGACTAATTTGCTAGTGGTATATAAGCAATAGAATTTGTTTGTGTTTTGTATATAACCATTGGAGCTTTATTGGATGGCAAATGAGCCATTGCAGAGGTTGTCAATGGTATAGAAGCAATTTTCTCATAAACAATAGGGAAATCTAGAAGTTCGACATCGTATATGCCAAGGTGGAGGCGTATGTAGTCATATCGTGGTACGATTGAACACTATCTTTTGTGTCATACATAAATGAGGACTTTAGTATTGTCTTTTGTGATCATATATAAATGAGGATTGTAGTTGTGTATACAATATACCACTTTCAGTAAATCTCTCTTAATTTAATATAAGTGTAAGTTACGCATACCTCGCCAATGCAAGCGCCTATATATACACGCGTAGCATGGCAAAAAAATCTCCGAGAGATTTTATTGTAGTTTTCAGTCGTAGGACTTATTCTGCGATTTCTTGGGTCTATGATCCAAACTATACTTGGATACAGTTACATGTGATTTAAAAAGAATTGAAAGTTACACGATGCAAGTCGTATGCAATATGTGTGCAACTTTTTGTCATCATTTGTTTTATGTTTTCTTTGTTCCTTTTTATTTTATTTTAGGGAAATATCAATGCCTTTAATTATTTTTTCAAGTTGGAAGTAATTCCCTTAATTCATTCTATCTTAGAATAACATATGTTTTTATTGTATATTTTGTTTGTGTCTTTACTAGTTTTTCGTTTTCGTTTTTGCTATGTTTATTTAATAAAAAAGTGACTGGCACCAAAGAAAATTTAGGCAACTTGCCAATAGATGGTCCTTCTAAGAATAATTGCTGCAAGAATGTATTCCACAACTCCCCTCCAATGTAGTTATGTGTGCACACCAGCCGGCAAGACTAATTAGCTATCCTAAAATCAACAATAAAAAATAGTTTATGTGTAAGTTGTAGTGATGGTGCTTTGTTACTACTCGCAAAATGTATAGGTGCACTTGGAATAGTTTGAAGAGATGATCTTGCTGCAGAACTCGAAATGCATGTCCAACCTAACAGGGCGTCATACACCCGACCTCCTTGTTCAATTTCTGTTACATGGGAGAAAACAATTGGGTGGAGAGGTGAGATCTAAGCCACCTGATCACTTGACATACTCAAGGACGGCGTAGAAAGGGTCGAGGTAGAGGGCCCGGAAGCCGGCGAAGCCGGCGGTGAGGCCGAGCTGCCGGAACTCCTCCTCCGACCGCTCCCTCCCCTGGGTCCGGTAGGTGGTCATGACGAAGATGTCGTTCTCCAGCAGCGCCCTCGTCCTCGTGCTGGCGTCCGTCGTCTCCGGCACCACCGGCTCGCACGCAATCAGCTTCCCGCCCTTCGGCAGCGCCTCGTGGCATTTCTTGAGGATCGCCGTGCACTCGTCGTTGGTCCACGTCGTCAGTACCCACTGGTGGAAGGAAAACAAAATGTGCCCCAGATCAAATCTTGTTTGATTTTGGTAATATGTGACCGGTGTGTCTGAATTTCATGGACTTGAGGCCAATGCACACCTTCATGAAGATGGCGTCGCCCGAGGGGATGGACTTGAACATGTCTCCACCCACATGCTTCACTCCTGCATTTTGAATTTGCAGGTGTCACCATTGTTAAGTACTGTATTAAGAAATGTGTATGTCTTGATACTGCAAATTTAAATACTACTCCTTCCGTCCCACACGATATAAGATGAGTAGAAGCCATGCAAATGTGTCCTGCTACCAATTTAGCAGGTTAGGTAGGGACAAAATGGACTGGAAATCTGGAGATCTGGGATGAGGTAAATACACTGGGAGTCTTAGAACTTGCACGCGACGGTCAGTTTAGTGCACAAACTTCTAAAATATGTGATTTTGGTTATCGAACTTGCGCGAGCGTGCAAATACGGTCACATATCCCGTACGAGGACGTATCCGATGCTTGCTTGGCAGGCCAGAGTGTGCAAGGCCCACTGTCAATGACAAGATGGCACTCAGTGCGACATGTTCTTGCGTAAAACAGCCTCGCCTTTGTTTATTTGCAGAAAAAAATCATCATTGGTACAGAAGCGCGGGTGGTGGGTCTTCGATCTAGCTAGCTCAGGTAGGCACAAGAAAGACCCAACCATTGCAACAGGAACATTTACATGTCTAACATGAGATATAATTTCACTTATACTGAAAACGTCCGGGATTATCAACTAAATATGTGTCGTGCACATGACGTGACTTACTACAAGTAAAATGTAGAGTCAACAGTTTATGAAATATAAACTTGTGTATTACATAAAATATATTTATTTAATACAGACATTTAAAATGTTATTAAATAAAAAAATAATGAATACAAAAAGAATTGTACACTCGTGGCTTATATTTAAATTATACAGAATGATGAATACAATATTTATTAAATATTTATGAATATTCACTTGTGTATAATTTTTAATCATGATTTATATTCAAAAAGAAAATATAATTTACATATTAGATACGATTAAATATTCATACCAAGACTTTAGATTTTATATTATGAATATTTTACTTATACAAACATAAGATTATAAAAACGTGTGTATAATTATTGAAATTCTTGTATAATTAAAATAATATTTATGAATAGTAATTATAAAAATACTTATATTATTATGACACAATTTTTTAATTAACAATATTATCTTAAAATAATACATGAACAAAGTTTTCTGCTTCAAAAATTTCAAAAAAACGAACAGGTGCAACTATACATACATTTTTTAATTATTACTATTTTTAAAATTATTATTTTTATTTTTAAAGTTATTCTACAAATTTTGAAAACAATGTTTTTGCAATGATGAATATTTAAAAAATATTTGTATTATAATTATGCAAATATCTTTTACAATTCATAAATATTATTTTAAAATAATAAATGAACAATATTTGGAAGTCATTTTATTATTGAGATTATAATTTACATACTACATATCTATTAATCTGTAAAAAAAAGGAGAGCAGATGCAAAATAGGCCGCACAAAATGGAACCCATTTCTGCTACACAAGCTCCTTCGTTATAGTACAGTAAAGCAAAGTTATCCTACGTAAACATCCACAGGATTGGGTTGGAGTGGCTTGGCCGGATTGTGTCCTCGCCTTAGGCGTGTGTTCTAGACTGGGCGACACACTTTTTCGTATTTAAATTTCGCTATATACTGATAAGTGGGACCCACCAGTTGTTATTTTTTCACAAATAAAAAAGGCTATGGGGTTTTGTGCAAAAACACGCCGCGCTGAGCGCCATCTGTTGCTGACAGCAGGCAGCCAAGCATCGGATACGCCCATGTACGGGATATGTGACCGTATTTGCACGTCCGCACAAGTTCGATGACTAGAATCACGTATTTTATAAGTTTGTGCATCAAACTGACCGTCGCGTGCAAGTTTGAAGACTCCCGGTGTATTTACCTCATCTGGGATTGCTTCATGCGACCAGCACAATCAATCTGAACGCTGAACAGGTACAATTTTTTTTTCTGAAGCCAAGATGGCAAGCAACACAAGTGTGCTCTCAACTGAAACCTCACTATCAAACTCATCTACTGCTGATGTTGACACTCTGGACTCTGAACATGTAAAACATTCTGAACCAAGATGGTAAGAAATGCATGGTTTACCACAAGCGCGCTACAAATCCATAACAAAAAAAAAAAGCAACAAAAACCGTGCCTACCATTTCATTTTTAGCAGGTTAGGTAAAAATCCAGCACATCTGTACTCTGAAACCAACGTCACTATCATGGGCAGGAGTGCATTATGCATAGTTTACCCTAATCAGTGCGCTTCGAAACCTCATTATCAAACCCGTCTGCCGATGCCGATGCCGATGCCGCCGAAAACAACATCTGTTTCTTTAGATTTATGCTCTCTGTGTGTGGTGGTGATGGATCCATGGGTGCACCTCGATCGTGTCCCGATCTGCATGCTGGTGTACGCTAGAAACACTATCACGTGACTCGCGTGTGCCATGTCTGCTTTGGTCGGCCGGTATTCTTCTTGGAGTGATGGATCGACCGATCGCTCGTGACATTGTCACTGTCAGTTGTGGTGCTGTGCTCGTGCAGATTTGTTTGTTAGTTAATCTGTTTCAGCTTTCAACCACTGGATCATGATAGGAATATATCTTACGACCAATCCGTATGAGGTAGGCAGGGTAGTAGGTAGAGGGGATTGGGGGATCGATTGAGGGTCTCACCGGCGATGGGGGGCGCGGCGGCGACGACGTCGGGCAGGTCGAAGTTGACGCCCTCGCGGATGGTGGGCACCCGGCGCATGATCATCTCCAGGCAGGCGCCGGAGCTGCCGCCGACGTCGACCAGCGTGGCCACGCCCTCGAACCCGCCCTCGTACCCGTCCAGCAGCGCCTCCATGAACGGCTCCGACACGCCGGTCATGGCGCGGAGCATCACCTCGTTGGCCTCCCGGTCCTGGCCGTAGTAGGCGTAGGCGGGGACGCCGGCGTGGGCGCGCGCGAAGGGCTCCGGGCCGGCGGGGTCCAGCACGGCCTCGTGCAGCCGCGGCCACGCCAGCACCAGCGCGTCCTGGTGGTGCTGCAGCACGTAGTCGGCGTACGACGCGCCGGAGGCGCCCGAGGGCACCAGGGTGCGCCCCACGGCGGTCAGCGCATACCGGCGCTCCGGGCGGCCGTCGGCTGCGTGCTCGGAGAAGACGCCGCGGGAGGCGAGCAGGCGGAGGAGCCGCTCGAGGACGGACGGGTCCGGGTGGCCCGGCGGGAGCAGCTCCGCGGCCGAGAGCGGCGCGTTGGCGCCGCCCGCCCACACCGCGGCCGGCACGCCCAGCCGGATGACGGCCGTCAGCGCCATCGGGACGGCTATCATGTTCGCCAGCTCCATCATCGCCAGCCGCGCCTCCGGCGGCGACATCTCCGCACCGGTGGCGGTGGCGGGCTCGGCTGCCGGCGGCTGGGTCGGCGTCGACGACATTTTCGATGAGGTGGAGTGGTGGGAGTGAGCGAGTCCGGCCCATCCCTGCGGCGCCACATCTATCGGCTATGTAGGCACACGATGCCGCCCGTACCACAGGATAGTCCCTCCAAGGAATGACACGTGGGACCAACTTAACCGCGGGGCCGCAGGCAGCGTGGAGAGGGAAAGGGGTACGGGTGTAGAGAGTGCGAGTTGGAGGGATGACCGCGGGGCGGCACGTCACCTCATGTGGCCATCAAATCGGATCGGTTCACCAAAATGATTTGTTTTCAGATTTTGAGGGGATACGGCGATAGTATTTTATAGTGGTTGCTTTCGAGATGGCTTCGTTATCTGGTGAGATGGTTAGTTTAATTTAGCCTATTATTACTCTCTCCGATTTCATAATGTGGTGCATTTAGTTTTTCTGAAAAGTCAAACCTCATAAAATTGATATAGTTTGTGAAGAAATAATTTATATCTAGAATGCCAAATGTATATCATTAGATTCGCCGCAACATGCAGTTTCATATTTTATATTTTTGGTATTTTAGATGTTAATAGCTTTCCCTATAAACTTAATTAAATTTTAACTTATCAAAAAATTCTATATACTTGGGACGTAGCCGTGGCGGCGGCGGCAGGCTCGACTGCCGGCGAGTGCGGCGACGATATTTTCGATGAGATGGAGCGGTGCGAAAGTGAGCGAGCCCGGCCGTACGGTGCCCCATCTATCGCATATGTAGGTACACGCGGCTTAACCCTAAAAAAAAGAGTACACGCGGCTTACCGTACCATAGGGCTAGTCCCTCCACGACAGTGACATGTGGGACTGATAAATCTCAGGGCGGCATGGCAGCGTGCTTTAGGGAGAGCCGGAGAGGAGTATGATGTAGAGTATGCGAGTTGAGAGGAATGCGCGTGGCAGCACGTCACCTCATATGACCATCAAATCGGATTTGTTCACCAATAATTTATTTATTTTGATTTAAACGGGAATCATCGATACTGATTTTTTAACATAGTAGCATCCATCAAAGACGCTTGTATACAGATACACTCATCCCTATGAATACATGCACGCGCATCCTATGTCTACGAGCAACTTTGTAAGACTGGACAATGATTTTTTTTTTCAGATTGATGAATTTACCACCTGCATCTCATAGTAAGTGGAACGTCTCCTCCAAATATTTCGTCCATTCCTTACCCGCCATATATAACCACGGTCCAGAGTATTAATGCGTCATAATACTTTTTGCCAAGGAAATGAAGCTATTGTTGTTGAAGAACCTTGTTGTCTGTGTGGTGTTATAAGATGGTTGGCCCGGATATGATCTTTGCTATAGTTTACCGATCGAGGATTTGATCGTCTTGGGTTTTTTTTCTCGCCTACACATAGCTTTGGTTTGATATGACTTCGCTAACTGCCGGCGTGTTTTTGTATACGTGTGTGCTGGTGCTGACTGTGTACATCACATTTATGCATAGACCGGATGTGTGCTCAAGGTGTTTGCTTCCTCTTGATGTTCTATTTTATGCCAATAAAATTCACCCTTTATCGAAAAAATGCGACCAGACATGTCCATGTGGGCGATTGACAAAACAGGGCTATCGGTCGGTCCGGCATGGGCAATTGTTGGGATGTTTGAGCTCCCCGTATACAGAACTAATGATCTGACTTTGTTGGGATTTTTTCTAGCACCAGGTGATTTGAGGCCATGTGCGGATGCCCATTCTGGCCTCTTCATCAATGGGTATTATTTTGTGTGGAGTTAAAAAAATTCTTTAGTATTGTAGTGAAAATTTTGTGATTCGACATCTGCACTTTCGTGAGATCTTTTCTGGCATAAGTATATGTTTGTCACTCAAGACTTCTCATCTTTTTAGATGGGCGACTTTTAGAAACTTTTATTGGTAGTCAAAGTTTGTGCAGGTGAACGAGTGACAATATCGTCACCCCAATCTAATTGCAGTCTCTTTACTGAAGTTTTGAGGGTATTTCATTTTGCAGAGGATGATACCATGTAGCAAAATCTACAATAGATATTATTGCAATTCTTACTCGTAAGAGTTACTCCTTCTGTAAACAAATATAAGACGTATAAGGTCACTACTTGGTGATCTAAAACGTCTTATATTTGTTTATGGAGAGAATACTTTTAAATCTTTTTGGATGTTAGATCCAAAACAATGTACTCCCTCCGATCTAAGAAAAAGGTGTAGTGGCTTTAGTTCAAATTTAAACTAAAACCGAATTAAAGCCACGACACTTTTTTTGGATCAGAAAGAGTATTTGTAATGATTATGAGTATGACTAAAATTACATATATTTTTAGAAAAACCAATGAGTTTGATTGGTGATGCGATAGCGGCATAGCGCTGGGAAGAGACGTGATGTCATCTTTTCTTCCAACTAATTCTCCTTTGGCCGGCTATGTGTGAGAGGGATGAGTGGTCGATGACTGGATGATTGACACGGAGGTAGTTATCTTGTTATCTCCAGATGAAAAGTCACAATTTAGCCTTCATGCAAGATCTAGTAGTGTTGGTGCATGTGTCGTTGTTTTCTTTTTTGTTGAAGGTGTTAACTTGAAATTCTACTTTGCTATGAGGGTGTTAGCATCTTATTTGACTTCAGATCAGATGAGCCAATATCGGCGTGAGTGGTGATTTCTCAAGATGTTTGGGAGTCTTACGTCTTTGTTCGGTCACATGTTGCTCCACCAATTGATTAATCGGCCTTAGGGTTGGTGGTAGGTTTGTGGGGATAGTCCGCTAGACATATTATGTATAATTTAAATTGACTTGGGCTATTTTTTCTGTAATTGGATTTGTTCGGCATCATTGCTTAACATTGGTTGATAAATAATAATATATGGTTGAGTTTAGAGGCTATGGTTAACCTTCTTTAAAAAAAAAAATCAAATCAAATCAGCAAGTTAGATGAATGGCCCATTCAGACCTTTCAGTAAAAATTGTGAAACCATGTTTAGGACTTTGAATATGATCCTAGCACAATGTAAACTATATGCCTTTTGCATCTTTCTTGATATGCATGTTAATTTCGTGGGGACCTCGGCGGGGTTCGCTTCTTCATTTTATCTGTCAGTTTGATTTCTGGGATTAGGATTCCTGTTACATGCAAGCGTGATGCGTCTGGTGAGTGCTGACAGATAGATATAGCTAGCTAGCTGTTGCTTCTTTCATGGGGCAGGCTAGCTATGATCTCGGCCGATTGGTGAGTGGGCGTGCAATTTGGTTTTGGTGAGGGAAAGGTATATATGGAGTTGCTGCTCTTCTTTGAGCCAGCTGACAAAAGAAATGGTGAAGTAGCACGTAGGAAGGACAAACAGATAACATCCAGTTTATTACACAAAGAGAAAACATTCAGTTTATTACACAAACAGCAGTTTGATTAAAAAAAAAAGGAAAATAAACACACTGAAATCAGAAACGATAAAATGCAGAGGCTGATTGCAAGCTGCTGCATACTGCTGAGTTCTTCCCCAACGTCTCAGACTTGAGTTTAAGGGGGTATGGTAGCCCATGGAATAGGAGACATCATCAGATGCCGTCAGCACCCCGGTTCAGAGGCGCCGCAACCCCACTAGAATCATCAGACGGGAAAGTCTTAAAATGACGATCATACACACTTGTGATGTGAAGGCGAGGATGATTGGGATGCAACTCGATAGAAGTCTTCAAGGCAGACTGAGCATCAGCCCATGTCCTTTCATGCCCCCCTAACACCGCGGATCCCAATCTGCCACAAAGAGGGACAACGGTCGAGGGCGTGAAATGCGGATCGCCTCTCGGCGGCGACTGACTCTGGCTCCTTGCTGGTCGCCGACGCCGGCGGCCACCTCGGGATCCCGTTTCTCCTGCCTTGACGCGGAGGAGCCGTCGCAAGAGGCCGGCGACTCTTCCCTCGACCCTCCTGTTTTGCCTTCTGCAGTTCGCCGGAGGAAAACGGACGAGGAACTGGCGGAAGAATTCTGGGCTGACATCGGCTACCCTACACCTGCATCTAGGGTCTGGGAGAGGCCTTCAGGTCGTCAGGTAGGTGTTTTTTCTCTTGTGTGCAGGTCGGACAAGAGCGGAGATCCCTCGCCGGCCTCGTTGGAAGGCGTGGCGGCCTCCTCTTCGAATGTGGCGGCGACGGCTGCAGCTTTCCCTCGCGGCGTCCCCGGGGTTCCTGGCTGGTCGAGGCCTCTGATCAAGCCCTGGATCGGCCCGGTCCCGCCGCCGCGGTTGTCACCGCCACGAACGCTGGGCGATCTTCTGCCGCGAGCATGTCTCGGAGATGGAGGCAGTTCGCCGGAGTTCCGTGGGCCTCCGCAGCTCTCGGGCCAACCTGGACGGGCCGTCTCTACGCTAGCTGTTGCCGATCCGACATCGGCGGCTGCAGCAGGCACGCAGGTGGATCCTGTGCGTCCACTTCGGATGGTGGATCTCGGCCGTTGGCTTCGTCATATGTGGAACAGGAAGGCGCTACGGGCGAACCCTAATTTCGATCGTACCTTCGCTGCCGTCGTCGCCTCTCCTACGATGACGCGCGGCGACCCTTCTGCGCCGCCAGGCATCACCACCGGTCAGCAGCCCTTGCAGCCCCCTGCTTCTTCCCAGTCGATTTCTTCTTCGACGGGCGGCGCGCCTGGCTTCACTCCGGGTGTCTATAAACCGGTGCAGGCCGCGCAGCCGTATGGGACGCCGGGTGGTTTCGTGCCGGCGCAGCAGCCTCAGATACAGCAACAGCCTATGCAGCAGCCAACAACGTATCAACCTCACTTTCAGCAGCCTTTCTTCGCCGGCCCGGGTCAGTACATGCATCAGCAGCCGGTTCTTCTTCAGCCGTCGCCTGGTTATGTGCAGCAGCAACAATTCCAGCCCATGCAACACCCTGGTTCAGCCGGTATGCAGATGGCGGCCGGTTTCAGCGCCCAAGTGCCACAAAATCAGGCCACCGCCAGTGCCCAAGCAGGCGCACGTCCTCGGAAGCCAAAGGGCGGCAAGGGTGGTCGCCCCAAGGTTCACCAGGGAGCTGTTGTACCACCTACCTCTATTCCACCGGCGGCCTATGCGATGCCGCCTTTGGTGCAGGTGCCCGCTGCTTCGTCTATGATGGCAGTGGGGTATGGGCAGAACACCCCGTTGCAGGTCAGCGCGTTACACCAGCAGCATACCATTCAATCTTCTGGGGCAGCAGACGGGATAGCTAATGCTAAGAAGGTATGGTGCTCGAAGTGCCAATCTGCAGGACACACAAATGATGATTGCGAGACGCAGCAGTTCTGTTTCATTTGTAACAAAAATAACCATCCGATGACCACGCGGCGCTGCCCTGCTCTCAAGTTGCCGAAGCCGGTGGCGATGTTATGTGGTTATGGAACTGAAAGTATGGCTTTTTTCCAGATGCCTGACAATGTTTGCAGGGAGGATCTTGCACCACAGGATTCACTGACGGCGCTGGTATCTATTTCTGGTGGCTCTATTACTCCCAGTATCGTGGAGGCAGAGGTTGCTAAAATTGCTCAGTACCAACAACAGTGGACGTGGGAGGCTATACCGCACGGCAAGGACGCTTTTCTCATGTCCTTTCCGAGTGAGGAGGTCTTACAGAGGGTGACTGGCTTCGTAGTATTTATCAAATCTCACAATGTCACTATCGAGTTTAAGCCATGGAATTCAGAGAAGATACCACACCGCTTCGAGCTAATTCCTATCTGGGTTCATGTGCATGGGGTGCCTCACGCTCTCCGACATTTCTTGGGGCTTTGGGCAGTCGGCTCGGTGATTGGTTCTACTCTCGATGTTGATCTTCTTTGTTTGCGTCGGAGAGGAATTGTTCGTATCCAAGTAGCGGTACTGAACCTTGATTCTTTCAAAAGCAGCACACTGGACTCTCTTTCTTCCGACGTGGTGGTTCAAAGGAAAGGCTATGAGTTCCGGTACAGTCTTGAAGAAGCGGACTTTCACGTTGATAGTGACTTTGTACCTCGAGTCTGGGAGCACGACGATGATCTAGGGGGCGACAAGGGGCATGACAGGGAGGACTCAGTGAGGAACAATGATACAAGCAAGAGGTCCAAACCCACTTCATCATCCAACAATTCCTCAGACCCTACTTCATCGGGTGGTGTGGTGCCCATGCAGATGGCCTCCGTCATCACACCTACGAGCCCTAATCGAGGCTTACCCACCATGGCTGCTCCATCGCCTTTAAGGGGGCCTTCTTCCTCGGGGTCGGATACTTCGTCTAGGGCTGCTTCTCCTACGACGTTGGAGCCACGGCTCTCGACGCCGCCACCTTCGACTTGCTGGTCGCCGCCGCCTAACCCCCATGTGGAGACTCGCGGGCGCCCCATGCCGGAGGGAACCGCTCCTTCACCGTCATCATCGCCCACTCCTGCTTCTCCGACTCGACGTGGCGGTGTGATATTCTCCCCATCTGTGCGAGCTAGCCAGGAGTCTGCCATGGCAGTGCTTCGCGCGTTATCTTCAACTCCTACGTCACCGGGAGGGGCGCCGTCCCCCGGGCTTGAGGAGGCTGAGGAGCAGCCTTCTCTATCTACTTCTTCATCGCTGCAGCAACCCACCACGCCTTGCGGAGTCGAGGTGATGGGCTCCGAGGCCGATGTTACTCCTTCACTGCTGAGGCGCAGCGGGCGTCATCAGGTAGGGGCTGACGGATCAGCAGCCACCGACGAGGACACTATGGTGAAGGCCATGCGTAGGACTGCTGCACGTAACCTCGACTTCGAAGGTACCCCCTCTCGTAAATCTTTTATGTCTTTTGATAATTCCAAAGTATCTTCAAATATTACTAGACTTGGGGTGTCACTAGGACGTAATGACAAGGAGATAGATTTTTCGGTCAAGTCTCTAAAACAAGTGGAGTTCGACCGGCTTACGGTTGCTCCCAAGTCTTCGAGCTTTGTCGACCCTCTCGTGTCAGATGAGGAGGATGAGGACGCTGATGCCAATCATGAAGGCAAGCTTCTCTCTCATCTGGTTGAAGACACGACTGAAGTATACCTTGATGATACTATACGCGACACTACTCTTTTTGAGCTTGTCGCGTCAGTACGCAAGAATAAGTCTAACTCAGCAAAGAAAAGAGGGCGCTCTTCTAAGAAACTAAATGTCTCTAAACATAAAGTTGGTTCATCATGAGAGGCATGTTCTGGAATAGCAGAGGTCTTGGTGACTTGGCTAAACACAAACACATTGCCGATTGTGTAAAGGATCATTCGTTGGACTTTGTGGCTATCACTGAGTCGGGTAAACATGATTTTCCAACACGTGACTTGGACCACTTTTCATGTGGTTTTGATTACGAATGGCATGTCTTACCGCCGACCGGGAGGTCCGGGGGAATATTGCTAGGTATTAACTCTACATACTTGCAACTATTGTCCACGACAAAGGGGGAGTATCATATTAAATTCCACCTTCGAAATAAGTCCGACAACTTCATCTGGAGTCTGGTGGCTATATATGGTGCCACTCAAGAGGAGTTTAAGTCTGCATTTTTAAAGGAGCTGGTTAATACCTGTCGAAACAATCCTCATCCCATGTTAATCGGGGGGGATTTCAACATCCTTCGTTATCAGCAAGAAAAAAACAACGATCGGTTTGACACTAGGTGGCCTTTCCTCTTTAATGCTGTTATCGACAGCCTCGATCTGAGGGAGATCACGATGTCTGGTCGTCAGTATACCTGGGCCAACAACCGTTCAGTGCCGACCTTTGAAAAACTGGACCGGGTGCTAGTTACCACTGACTGGGAATACAAATACCCCCTAGCGTCGGTTCGGGCACTTGAAAGAATTGAGGCCTTATCGGATCACGCTCCGTTGCTAACCGATTTTGGACAACCAATCCCGAGTTCTAATCGCCACCAGTTTAAATTTGAACTGGGATGGTTCACTAGAGAGGGATTTCAGGAACTAGTTAAGAAAGTGTGGGCACGCCAGCCCTGCGGTAACACGCCCATCCAAAGATGGAATAATCGAATCCGCGCCTTGCGTCGATTCCTTCGAGGATGGGCCAAGCATACTGCTGGAATTTACAAAAAAGAAAAATTGCGTTTGTCTACCCTAATTGATTCCCTTGATAAAATAGCGGAGGTAAGGCCTCTGTCTGCTGTTGAGATCGAGCAAAAAAGCAATCTTAACGAGCAGATTGCCCGGCTTCTACGTGAGGAGGAGATTAAATGGTACCAACGTAGCAAGGCGGATTCGTTAGTACAAGGTGATGATAATACGAAATACTTTCAGATGCTAGCCAATGGTAGACATAGAAAGAAGCGTATATTCGCCCTTGACCAGGACGAAGGCCGAATAGAGGGGGACGTACCACTTAGAAATTTTATCACTAAGTTTTACAAAGACCTTTTTGGGCCTCCAGCCGAGACTAATTTTCATCTAGACGAATCCGTTACTCATGACATCACTCAAGTTACGGAAGCGGAGAATGAATTCCTAACCTCTCCTTTTTCTGAGGAGGAAATTCGAACCGCTGTGTTTCAGATGGAACACAACAAGGCACCGGGACCGGATGGCTTTCCCGCAGAGTTCTATCAATGCTTTTGGGACGTCATTAAGGCAGACTTGGTTCAGTTGTTTAACCAACTGCATTCCGAGGACCTTGATATTTCTCGTTTAAACTTTGGGGAAATTATCCTACTGCCTAAGATTAAGGAGGCTAGTCGTATTCAACAATATCGACCGATTTGCCTTCTCAATGTAAGTTTTAAATTTTTTACGAAGGTAGCGACTAATCGGTTGAACGGTGTAGCTGACCATGTCGTAAAACCCACACAAACAACATTTATGCAAGGTCGCAACATTTTAGATGGAGTGGTCGTCCTGCACGAAACTGTACATGAACTGCACCGGAAAAAAATGAACGGTGTCATTCTTAAAATTGATTTTGAGAAAGCCTATGACAAAGTTAAGTGGCCCTTCCTGTTGCAAACCTTACGCATGAAGGGGTTTTCACCAAAATGGTGCCGCTGGGTAGAGAGCTTTGTCTCTGGCGGTAGTGTGGCCATAAAAGTTAATGAAGACATTGGCAACTATTTTCAGACAAGGAAGGGGCTTCGTCAAGGCGACCCCGCATCTCCTATTCTGTTTAACATTGTGGCCGACATGCTAGCTACCCTAGTGGAGCGGGCCAAGCTGGATGGTCAAATTAGCGGGGTCATCCCACATCTGGTAGAAGATGGTCTATCCATTCTACAATATGCCGATGACACGATTCTTTTTATGGATCATGATCTTGATAAAGCAAGAAATCTCAAGCTGCTCTTATGTGCCTTTGAGGAACTTTCTGGCCTCAAAATTAATTTTCATAAGAGTGAACTTTTTTGCTTTGGAGATGTTGCAGAATTTGCACCCGAGTATGCCGACATTTTTGGATGCCAGCTCGGGCAGTTTCTGATTAGGTATCTGGGTATCCCCATACACTCTCGGCGTTTAACTATCGCTGAGTGGAAGCATGTGGAAGAGAGACTTGAGAAACGTTTAGCCAGTTGGAAGGCCAAACTCTTGTCTTATGGGGGGCGATTGATCTTGATCAATTCTGTCCTAAGCAACATGGTTTTATACATGTTGTCATTCTTCCACCTGCCGAAAGGGGTTCTACAACGTCTAGATTACTTTAGATGCAGATTTTTTTGGCAGTGTGATAACGAAACCAAGAAATATAGACTGGCTAGGTGGAGCGTATTATGCAGACCTAAAAGCCAAGGGGGCCTGGGAATCCAAGACCTTGAGATTAAAAATATCGCTCTTCTCAGCAAGTGGGTCTATAAATTACTCACTGAGAATGGAGTATGGCAGGAAATCATTCGCAACAAGTATGTGGGATCCAATGCCATTTCTCAAATTCATTGGAAACCTGGGGATTCACATTTTTGGAGTGGTGTCATGAAGGCCAAGGAATTCTTCTTCCAATTTGGGACCTTCTTGGTTAGGGACGGTGCTCAGGTTCGTTTCTGGGAAGATACCTGGCTAGGGAACACTCCACTAATGGTGCAATATCCGAGCTTGTATCGGATCGTCAGACATAAATTTGTCACGATCAAACAAGTATTAGGACAGGAAAACCCCAATATTTCTTTCCGTAGGGATCTTTTGGGCACTCGTCTGACAGCATGGAATGAATTACTCACTCGCCTGGAGGACATTCAACTGTCAGATGAGCCGGACACTTTTCGATGGAACTTGCATCAGAATGGCAAATTTTCGGTCAAATCCATGTATGATGCAATGGTTCATCGTGATGTTCCTGTAGATAACAGGAAATTGTGGAAACTAAAAATCCCCCTAAGAGTGAAGATTTTCCTCTGGTTTCTTAACAAAGGAGTCATCCTAACTAGAGATAATCTGGCACGACGAAACTGGCATGGTTTCAAGACATGTGTCTTTTGCCAACATGACGAGTCTATCAAACACCTATTTTTTGAGTGCAAGGTCGCTCGGGCAGTTTGGGTTATGGTCCAAGTAGCTTCGAATTTATACCCACCACGTAGTGCACGGAATATGTTCGGCAACTGGTTGCGGGGTATAGATAAACAATTTTCTGCACATATTCTTGTGGGAGCGGCGGCCTTATGCTGGGCAATGTGGCTTACCAGGAATGATGTGGTTTTTAACAATAAATGTGTCTCATCTCCTATGCAGGTTATTCATATTTGTACACGATGGCTCCGTACTTGGTCTATCCTGCAGAAGCCGGAAGACAGGGACATTTTTATGATGGCGTCTACACGGCTGGAGCGTACGGCCAGGGATGTTTTCTACCCCCATGGATGGCGGTGTGATTTACGGATAGGATCTACCGCTCCTTAGGCTGGACACGATTTATTGCTTGGCATTGTATCAAATTATTTTATTTTTAGGGTGCTCTGGATTTTTTGGCTGTGTGCATCTAGCTATGCAGAGGCCGGGCTTTCTTTTGACATGATTGTATCACGTCGATATATCTATTCAATGAAATGTCCTTTATCGAAAAAAAAACACCGCGGATCCCAATTATTGCGAAGAAATCTTCAAGTGCTGACAAGTGCTGGATGCCGGCTGGTTCAGCCCAAAGTTTTAAATAGCGCGCTAAGCCTCTTAGCGGCGGACCTCTTCTAAATGCTATAGCGTGCTATAGCCGAGCTATAGCGAGCTATTTAAAATGTTTGCTCAAGTGTTTGAACAAAAGACTCTTAGCGCGGGACCTCTTCTAAACATTATAGCGTGTTATAGCGGGCTATTTAAAACCAGCCACGTACTGGTACCACCTTAGGCCGTCGAACTGCAGCGCGAGCCACTGGAGCTTGGGCATTGCACCAGCCTGGAAGGCCAGGTACGACGGGTTGCTCAACCGGAGTTCTAAATGTTTTAGAACAGGGAATTCTCTCGCGTGGATGACAAAGAATCCTCTTAATCCTCCGATGATGTATATTCTGAGAATAGTGAGGGTAGGCAATTCTGCCAGAATACCAATAGTCCTAGCTTCGACGACATTGATTTCCAATTCTTTGAGGTTACTGAGTTCCCCCATCCAATAAGGGACCCTGGAAAAGAAGCACTCATCCGCTTTTGATCTCCAACCATGGAAAGAGAAAAAGCTCCAGCGCTCACCCATTTCTGCCGGCCAACAATCAGGATAATCATAAGCCGCGTGATTGTTATCTGGTACCCTATCACCCATCCAGAATCTTTCAAGGCGGCGCGGAGGAGGTGACAAGTCCATCAAGCCATCCATGCAGCCTTTGACAAACAATCCCAGGTACTCCAAGCTGATACAGATTTTCCCCAAAGAAGAGCGCAGAGCATCCATGCTTCTCTTGATGCTGGCCGCATCAGACGGGTAGCCGAATACTGATAGAACTCCCAGACTGGTTAGCTCTCCAAGACTCTCGATGTTATCTAGTGAGTTCTCCATCAAATCAAATTCGTTTATATATGGCAGAGACTTCATGTTGCCGATGCCACAAGGTGTTTGAGCGAAATGCCAGTCCACATCCAAGAACATCAGGCATGGCAGATGAACTATATCAAATGGATGATAGACATTATGGCGCACATCAAGTGTTTGCAAGTGTCGTAGCCCTGTGATATGTGTTGGTAGCTTGATCATATCCCAACATTGACCAGTCGCTAAATATCTCAGCTGGTACATGTTAGACAGTCCAGTGACACTAGTACAAAAAGGGTCAAATGTCAAGCATATTAGTGCCGGTTTGTTTTTGAGCTGGTTCCAACGGCCAGCCAGCCGCTTTCATTAGTACCGGTTCGTGGCCGACCTTTAGCACCGGTTCGTGCCACGGACCGGTACTAAAGTGAGTGGTGGCAGGATGTTGTCAGTCCGGGGCTCCTCCAGCACCTTTAGTACCGGTTCATGGCACGAACCGGTGCTAAAGGTCGTCCTACATAAGCCCTTCGTCCACCCGAGCTCGTTCTGTTCTTCCCCTTTCCCCTCTCCTCTCTGTTCTTCCCCTCTTCCTCTTGAGCTCATCACACATTTTGCCCAAAATTTGTCAAGATTTGAAGGCCCCCATCCAATCAAATAATCACAAAGGTTAGCAACTTTGTCCTTTCATCTCTCATTGCTAGATTAGCTCTTGCAATGCTTTGTATAGTGATTAATTTATGAGTTTAGTAATTTGGTAGAAAATATATGTGCTAGTATTTGATTTATATGCAATTTGTGGTCAAAACTAACACTTAGTTTGCATATGTAGGTGTGGTTTACTTAGTGCATTCTAAATCTCCCTCGTAACCACAGTCGATCGCCCGCGCCGTTCCGTCGCCGGCACCACCTTGTGGTGAGCCTCTTGTTCATGAATGTTTTACATTACCAAATTGATGTTTGTGTGATTTGGATATATAATTACTCGTATAATTATCTTACCCGTACATTGTTTGTTATACATAGTGCCATGGTTTTGATATCCGTCCGCGTCGGCCCTCGTACTTGTTATGATTCGGAAGTGGTATATTCTCTTTTAAAACTAGTTGTTGCATTTCGTGTTTATGATAAATTATGCCCATCAAGTTGACATAGATATTTTTGTCTAGGAGGTTTGTGAACCGGAAATTCCAACCGACCCTATTGTCGAGAGGTTAAATTTAGTTGAAAGAGAAAACGAGTATTTGAAAGAAAAATTAAAAAGAGTTGAGGGGGAGAAGATGGAATTGGAGTTGCATGTTGCCGATGTCGTCGATGATCACAAGATCAAGATGGAGAAAATGCGCTTGAAGATTAGAAAGATTAGAAAATATGTCATTGATAGTGAGGCTTGGTATCATTATGCTGTTGGATCAATTCTTACCTTAGTTGCGATCTTGATCGCATTTGTTATTGCTTTTAAATTCTTCAGTTAGAGAGTTATTTGTTTGTTGCATTTAAGTCTTGTATGAACTTTATGTATGAACTTGTATTAATTTGGTCTATTCGGTGTTGTGTAATGAAGATGAGCCGACAATGGATGTACGATGACCGATGCTCTCCCGAGTTTATTAATGGCGTGCAAACTTTTCTGCTTGCGGCTGAGGCAAACAAGCGGGCGGATGGTTTTATGCCTTGTCCATGTTTAGTCTGTAAGAATGATCACAATTACTCTACGTCAAGAACCATTCACGTCCACCTGTTTAAGTCCGGTTTCATGCCCCACTATAATGTTTGGACCAAGCACGGAGAAAGAGGGGTTATGATGGAAGACAATGAAGAAGAAGAGGACAACGACAACTATCCTGGCCATGAATTCCCTGAATACGATGATACAACAATGGGGGAAGAAGCTGAAGAAGAGGCATCAGATGAGCCCGCTGATGATCTAGGTCGGGCCATTGCCGATGCAGAGAGAAACTGCGCAAATGATTTGGAGAAGAAGAAGTTGCAGCGCATGTTAGAGGATCACAAGAAATTGTTGTACCCGAATTACGAAGCTGACAAGAAAAAGTTGGGCACCACACTGGAATTGCTGCAATGGAAGGCAGAGAATGGTGTATCTGACAAGGGATTTGGAAAGTTGCTGGTAATGATAAAGAATATGCTTCCAAAGGACAACGAATTGCCTGAGAGTACGTACGAAGCAAAGAAGGTTGTCTGCCCTCTAGGGTTAGAGGTGCAAAAGATACATGCATGCCCTAATGACTGCATCCTCTACCGCGGTGAGTACGCGGATTTGAACGCTTGCCCAATATGCGGTGCATTGCGCTATAATATCAGGCGCGATGACCCTGGTGATGTCGAGGGCGAGCGCCCCAGGAAGAAGATTCCTGCCAAGGTGATGTGGTATGCTCCTATAATACCACGGTTGAAACGTTTGTTCCAAAACAAAGAGCATGCCAAGGCGATGCGATGGCACAGAGAAGACCGTAAGAAAGACGGAAAGTTGAGAGTACCCGCTGACGGGTCACAGTGGAGAAAAATTGAGAGAAAGTACGGGAAGGAGTTTGCAGATGACGCAAGGAACGTATGGTTTGGTCTAAGCGCAGATGGCATTAATCCTTTTGGGGAGCAGAGCAGCAACCATAGCACCTGGCCTGTGACTCTATGTTTGTATAACCTTCCTCCTTGGTTGTGCATGAAGCGGAAGTTCATTATGATGCCAGTGCTCATCCAAGGCCCTAAGCAACCCGGCAACGACATTGATGTGTACCTAAGGCCATTAGTTGAAGAACTCTTACAGCTGTGGAATGGAACAGGTGTACGTGCGTGGGATGAGCACATGGGGGAAGAATTTGACCTAAAGGCCTTGTTGTTCGTGACCATCAATGATTGGCCTGCTCTCAGTAACCTTTCAGGACAGACAAACAAGGGATACCGCGCATGCACGCACTGTTTGGATGATACCGACAGTATATATTTGGACAATTGTAGGAAGAATGTGTACCTAGGACATCGTCGATTTCTTCCGAGCAGGCATCCCGTAAGAAAGAAAGGCAAGCATTTCAAAGGTGAGGCGGATCACTGGACGAAGCCTCACCACCGTACTGGTGCTGATGTACATGATATGGTCAAGGATTTGAAGGTAGTCTTTGGAAAGGGTCCTGGCGGATAACCTGTTCCGAATGATGCTGACGGACGCGCACCCATGTGGAAGAAGAAATCTATATTTTGGGACCTGCCCTATTGGAAAGATCTAGAGGTCCGCTCTGCAATCGACGTGATGCACGTGACGAAGAATCTTTGCGTGACCCTGGTTGGCTTCTGGGCATGTATGGGAAGACAAAAGATACACCTGAGGCACGGGAGGACCAGCGACGTATGCATGGAAAAGACGGCATACATCAGGGTCATGCCAGCTACGCTCTTACTAAAGAAGAGAAGAAAATCTTCTTTGAATGCATGCTCGGTATTAAGGTACCGTCTGGCTTCTCGTCGAATATAAAGGGAATAATAAACATGGCAGAGAAAAATTTCCAGAACCTAAAGTCTCATGACTGCCACGTGATTATGACGCAACTGCTTCCGGTTGCATTGAGGGGGCTTCTACCGGATAACGTTCGATTAGCCATTGTGAAGCTATGTGCATTCATCAATGCAATCTCTCAGGAGGTAATCGATCCAGAAATCATACCAAGGTTAGATAATGATTTACTACAATGTCTTGTCAGTTTCGAGTTGGTGTTGCCACCATCCTTCTTCAACATCATGACGCACGTCCTAGTTCACCTATGCAAAGAGATTAGCGTTTTGGGTCCTGTATTTCTACACAATATGTTCCCCTTTGAGAGATTCATGGGAGTCTTAAAGAAATATGTTCATAACCGTGGTAGGCCAGAAGGAAGCATCTCCAAGGGCCGTGAAATGAGGAGGTCATTGAGTTTTGTATTGACTTTATTCCTGACCTTAAGCCGATTGGTGTTCCTGAATCGCGACATAAGGGCAGACTGGATGGAAAAGGCACGCTAGGAGGGAATCAAAAAATATGTATGGACGGACATTCTCTCACTGAAGCACACTACACAGTTATACAGAATTACGCCTTGGTGGCTCCGTATATGGACAAACACAAGAATTTTCTACGCTCCAAACACCCGGAGCGGTCTGATGGCTGGATTACACGTGAACAAAACAGGAGTTTCGCCGGCTGGTTGCAGACACGTACCATGCATGACGCCTCTATTGAAGATGACCTGTACTCGCTGTCCGAGTTACCATCTACGAATATAATGACTTTCAAAGGGTACGAGATAAATGGTAATACATTTTACACGATCGCCCAAGATAAGAAGAGCACCAACCAAAACAGTGGTGTCCGCTTTGATGCAACAGCCAAGACGAGAAAGGAAACATATTATGGTTACATAGAGGAGATATGGGAACTTGACTATGGACGTGATTTGAAGGTCCCTTTGTTTCGGTGCAAATGGATCAATATGACACGATATGGGGTAACGGAAGACCCGCAGTATGGAATGACAACAGTGGATCTCAACAATCTTGCGTATGCATCGTCCTAGCTAATGATGTGGCATAGGTTTTTTATGTGAAGGATATGTCTACCAAGCCGAGAAAAAGAAAAGATAAGGAAGCGAATGCATCATACGATGAGCCAAAGCGCCACATAGTTCTTTCTGGGAAGAGAAACATCGTGGGAGTGGATGATAAGACAGACATGTCAGAAGATTATGAAAAGTTTGATGAAATTGCTCCATTCACAGTGAATATTGACCCAAGCATCCAGTTAAATGATGAAGATTTTCCATGGCTACGGCGCAAAGGGACATACGCGAAGAAAAAGTTTCACACCCAAAGATATGGGATGTGATCGGCTTCACTATCATCAATTTCTTTTGTGTTTCACACCCAGGAGGGAATCTCTGTAATAGTTAGGGTAGTTATATGTTTTGGCATTTGAAACGCGAAGAAATTTTATGTGCAAACAAATTCTTTCATGCATTTACTGATTTTTTCAGCTAAATGACCCTGAAATTGAAAAGCATTTCAAATGAACTCAGAAAAGGTTGAAAGTTGGCATGGTATCATAATTTCACCCACATAGCATGTGCAAAAAAGTAGAGAGGGTTACCGCAAAAACTGGATGCACTTCGTGTATAAAATGGACAATCTCTTTCGAAGTATCAGGGTTTCGGACGAAAACTCATCCGTTACAAAGGGATTTCATTTTTTAAATAACCTAAGCATTACCAAATTGAATATAATGATAAAATACACTAATATTAAACATAAGAAAAAAGAATCACTGAAAATCTATTTTCAAAGTTAAGTTATTCACAAACTAGTGATTCACACAAATTTCAAATAATTCAAAATGTAAACTATTCAAATTTGTAAACTACCGGTACTAACAGAAAGTTTCTAATTTTTTGTACCTAAAGCAAAAATATTCCCAAAGAAACTCTAAATACAGCAAAAAAACAACTCAAAAATAAATAAACCAAAAAAATAAGAAAATAAAAAAGCCAACCTACTAGGCTAGAGCGGCCTGCATACGACTAGAAACCCAACCTGTAGTTGGGCCAGGATGCAGGCCCGCAAGCCCAGTAGACCCATAGGCGGAGTAGGAGAGGTAGGCCCAGAAGGCCTGCTATTGAGAGGAGCTCAATGCACTGCCCGCGTCGGGGCTTATAAACTGGTCCTGGCGCTCCTCAACTAGCGAGGTGGGACTAAACTTCTGCGCCCCTCGCCTGGCAGCGCACACCCTTTAGTACCGGGTGGTGGCTCCAACCGGTACTAAAGGGGTCTTTAGTACCGGTTGGCGCCACCACCCGGTACTAAAGGGGTGCGCTTCCCGCCGCTTGGGCTGGCCAAATTTGACCTTTCGTACCGGTTGGTGGCTCCAACCGGTACTAAAGGCCCATCCTATATAAGCAGCACTTAGAAATTTCGTCAGTTTTCATCTGCTTCTTCTCCTCTGCCCCGTCGCCCGCCGCGCGCCCCTCGTCGCCGCCCCCGTCGCTGCCCCCGTCGACGCCCCCTTCGCCACCCCTTGTCAACGCCCCCGTCGTCGCCCCGTCCCCGTCGTCGCCACCCCGGCCGTCCCCGTCGTCACCCCGTCCCCGTCCCCATCGTCGCCATCCGCGTCATCGCCGCCCGTCGCCGCCCCCCGTCGCCTCGCCTCGCCGGTGAGCGCCTGCCCCGGCCGCCATGTCCACACACACACACATTGTTAATTAGTTGTAAAATTGTTAGTAATTTTTATGTTTTTAGTTATAGAAATATTTATAGAAATGTTAGAATTTTTTTTGTTTTTTAGTTATAGAAATATTATTAGAAATGTTAGAAATTTTTCTGTTTTTGAGTTAGAGAAATGTTAGAAAATTTTCTGTTTTTTAGTTATAGAAATATTAGAAATGTTATAGAAATGTTATAAATTTTTCTCTTTTTAAGTTATAGAAATATTTATAGAAATGTTAGCAATTTTTCTGTTTTTTAGTTATAGAAATATTAGAAATGTTATAGAAATATTAGTTATATATATAGAAATGTTAGAAATTTTAGAATTAGTTTTAGTTAGATGAATTAGATTAATGTCAAATTGTTAGAATTTGCATATAGAATTTTAGTTATCACAATCCAATCATTTAAAAAATGTTACTTTTTGCGGGCATATAGTATTTGTTCTCGACGATGCCCGGCCCGCATCCTCGCCGTCGACCCGTTCGCGACGACGTCCGGCTGACCCATGTCAGGGATTGGGTTCCGCCGGGCTGGCACTGGGAGGTGCTACCTGGAGGGGCGCGCCGCTTGGTGAGGAACCCGGCCTCGGGTCCCGTCGTCGATCCTGATCTCGTTTGGTGGCGTTCGCGTGGGCCACATTCGGTGCAGAGGGAGCCGGCCCCGCCGGAGGTGGTGCGTCGTCGTGTCAGGGAGGAGGACAAGCACGTCCATCGCTACATGGCTGCTATGGACGTCAGGTTCTCCAATACCTGGCAGGTTCTTTGGGCAGATGACCGGAGATATGATCCTGTGATGGTTCCTTGTCTTTGGGTGTCCACCGCCCGCGCCCAGGAACCGCGAGTGGCCTAGATTCTTCTATAGTATTCGATCTTTATTAGCTACCTAGCCAGTGATGTATTCGAGATTATATATTATTCGAGACGATGTATTCGAGATTATATATTATTCGAGATTATATATTATTCGAGACGATGCATATTATGTACTATATGATTCCGTTTTTCCTTATTGATTGCATCCATGCATTGTAATTTGAATACTTAATTGTTTTATATTTCTTCTGTATTAGTTAAATAAAAGCTATGGCGGACAATACCGGCAGAGAGGGAGAAGAGGCCCTGTTCGAGATCATACGCAGCCCTAGCAGGCCAGATGATCTGAATGAAGCAAATGACGGCTCCCAATATCTGAACAATACCGGGGAGGGTGATGATAAGATATTCGATCTCGACGACCGAGCTGATGAAGTCATGAACTATGATTATGATTATGATGACGCAGACAATGATTATGATGACGAATACAATGTTGATCTTGAAATAACAAAGACTACTGGCGAGGTATATTTATATAAGCAGGCATCTAGTGATCATCACATATTTTTTTATTTGAAGATATATTAACGAATCGTTCTTTCTTCTTTCAGCCCTCCGGATCGAGCAAATCTGCTTCTACAGACAGCAGGACAAAGCGCGGCCCGAGCAAAAAGTTGAAGGAGGGTGTAAAGTACAACATCGATTCCATCAAAGCTAGTGGCGAACCCCTCACGCCTAAGAACATTGCGAGCAAGTTCGTTCGTCAGTGCGGAGTTCTTGTGAAGGACCAACTCCCGATCTCCATTCAAGAATGGAAAGAGCCAAAAACTAAACGCCCAGATGTTACTTGGGTCGACGACAGAGCAAAACAAAAGCTTTGGGAATCTCTGATGGAACATTTCACCCTACCAGATTATTTCACTGATGCAGATGTGCAGAAAGTCAAGGACGCTGCTCTTAAGAAGATGGCAATTGCATTCAACACCCACAAGAAAACTGTATGGGCCAACTACCTCGCTGCAGAAAGGAAGACTCCAGAATTCAAGGGAACACTGGAGAAGCAAAGAGAACACTGGCCCGCTTTCGTGAAATTCAAGGAATCAGAATTATCTAAGGAACGGTCGAGAAAAAACAAGGCCAATGCCGCAAAAAAGACGCAGTTCCATAGGCTGGGTCCAGGTGGCTACGCGGTGGCAATGCCTAAGTGGGATAAGTCTGAGCAAGAGATGGAGGATGCAGGGGTCACTCCGGTTACTAGGAGCTGGCCCCCAGGTGCAGAACTTGGTTCTATGCGCATGGGGGGCGTTGGACCCGAAGACAGGCCTGGTTTCGAAGAAGGCAAGTCTAAACGGAGCAGAACAAAAGTTACTTGACGCAATAGAAGATGCTCGAAAGGGGGTGTTCACGCCCAACAGAGACAACGACGAGCTTACGCGCGCCCTGGGAAATCCTGAACACCCGGGAAGAACACGAGGCAAGGGCGTTATTCCCTGGTATGAGGGCTTTTCGGAATGGAACGACGACTACAGGACCCGTGCAAGAAAGAAGATGGAGGAGGAGAAGAAGAGGAAGCTGGAGGAGGAGCAGAGGAAGCAGGACGCGGAACGCCTTCAAGGCCTAGAAGCAAGGCACGCGGACTTGGCACTCAAATTCCAGCAGCAGCAGCAGCAGATCGACTCACTTAGCCAGGAAAGGGGGTCTCAGCAGCGGCAACAGCAAGTGGATGATCATCCAGCATTGGATAGCACCGTCCCATCCATGCCGAGAAGCAGCGTTGGTTTCGCCCCGGGCGACGCACTGCTGGATACATACCCTGTGGATGACATCATAGAGAACACTAACTGTGAGCTACACTACAAAATGAAGAACATATCCATGAAGGTGGCGAACGCCGTTGCTTTTACAATTACCCCCGGAGCAACCTTCCATTGCGCCCCGATTCCAGAGGGCTATGCTCGTGTCTTGGTTGATGAGGTGATGGGCCCATATTCGGGGCTAGAGCTTGACATTCCTGGAGGTGACGACGAGCAAACACTGGGAGAGGCCATACATCGTTTCATCCTATGGAAAAAGGATTGCATCATCTTTCGAAGTCCACCGACACCGCGTCTGCCGACTCCTCCTCGAAGTCCGCCACCGTGTCAGCAGACTCCCGCTCCTCCAAGTCCACCACCGTGTCAGGCCACACCTCCTGCTTCAATCCGGCACAGCGTCAGGCCACACCTCCTGCTTCAAGTCCGACACCGTGTCAGGCCACACCTCCTGCTTCAAGTCCGGCATAGCGTCAGGCCACTCCTCCTGCTCCAACTAAGCCACGTCAGCCGTCTCTGCCGCCTAAGCAATCGCAGAAGAGACACGCCACAGCTATGGTGTGTAGCGGTACGAGTCGAGGTAGTACAGAAAGTACAGGCGGAGACAAGCGATATAAATATAGTCCAAGCAGCCTCGCTCCTCTTCCTCAGAGGCCTTACGACATGACCAAGGAGCAAAACGATGCAATAGTGCGGGCCGAAGTGGACGCTCATTTTCGACCGAAACCGGCAACGCCGCCGAGGGAGAAAGTGCCTGAGGAAAAGATTGACCACTTCATTCGTGTGGCTAGACCACCAGCTCCCAAGCCTGTTGACTCAGACTATGAGCGCCAAATCAAGAAGGCACATCGAGCACGACTACAGAAAGAAGCGAGCTCGAGCTCGAGCCAACAAGCAGCTGTCAAAAAATGCGGGAAAACCGTTCCCCAGCTGGGAGAACAGGCGGCGCAATCGACCCCCCCCCCCCGCTTGTTGTGCCAACAACACATGAGAGTACGCGCGCCCAATATTATTGTGGGCAAACCGTTTACGTTCCCGAGCTGGGCGATGTGGTAATAACCGAGGAGCATATAATGCAGGCTGAAATGCTCAAGATCACTGTTGGACAACTCCTCGAGATCGAGCCCATGCCTCCGCTTAGAGAGGAGGAAATAAAACGGAAATATGTCCGGGGCCAACCTTTGGTCGAGCCCGAGGAGGTCAAGAACCTCCCAACGAGAATGTATGAATTGCATGATTGGTACATGAAAATTACCAAGATTTCCAATCGAGAGTCCCTCATGGTGCAAGTCGAGGAAGATCATTACTTCCATAAGAAAGCTCTGGCCATTGAGTATTCAGAACTATTTCAGTTATTCAATCAAGATGCACTCGACAAATCTATCGTCAGTTGCTATTGTCTGTAAGTGATTTCTTTCTGTAATTTAAGTCTCAAGCTAGCTCTAGTGCTCATTGATTGATCATTAATTACCTGTAATTATATATCCTCACTATATATTCTTTTCTGTGGTATTATGCAGGATGAAGATGTATGAAATGAAAAAAGCTGGACGCTATGGCATTGGGTTCATTGACCCAAATACCGTTAATGAATACACATGGAAATTGGAATGGTGTAGACAAGATGTAGAGAAATGCATGCTAGAGTTCTTGAAGCGCCTCAATAGCAATGAAGATATACTACTTCCTTACAACTTCGAGTGAGTCACACTGTCTTGTACTACAAATTCTGTTTTTGCTTACTAGCTAGATGTTAATAAGTGTATAGGGTTTAGGGTTATAGTTGATTAGTGTTATGCACATGCCCGCTTAATTTATACATGCAAACGTATGCGCATGCAGCTTCCACTGGATCTTGTTAGACATTAAAGTTGACGAAGGAAAAGTTGAAGTACTGGACTCACTACTTAAAAAAATAGTGACTACAGCATCGTGAAGGGGATAGTCGACAGGTTATTTCAATCATTATTAACTATATCTCGGCCTATTTAGTTCGTCATTTCCTGATATGAACTATTTTTAATAACCCCTTTATTAATTTTCTTTGCCGGCGGGCAGGGCTTGGGCAAAGTACATCAAGGTGACTCTAGGAAAATGGCGACAAAAGCTATGTTGGTATCGACCCAAGGTAAGTAATTAAGTAGTACTAACTAGCTAGCTACCATCTCTTTAATTCTTGTTTCAATACCATTAATTAATTAACATGCTTGATTAATTATTATCTGATTAAATTCTATTGTCCTAAAGGCCCTGAAGCAGGCGCCGGGGACTGAAGTGTGTGCATACTACGTTTGCGAGAACATTCGCATGATGGCGTCCGAAAGGAGCAGATCTGATAGACAGGACTGGGTACGTTTGCCAGAACACTATTCACAGATCTTACATGATTGTCGATATCTAGTCACACAACTAATACACATGCATATTGATCTCCTTCTTAACAGTTCAAAGAGGTGCGGGATAAGCTCCTATCAGAGGAGCGCATACGAGCACTTCAAGAGGAAATAGCGGGATTTTTGCTCGACCAGGTCATTGATCCCAAAGGAGAATACTATTACCCGCTACCGCCCCATGAACCACTTGTCATCGTGCTCCGAAGGCACCAAGGCAACATGTAGAAGAAATTGTATATATATATACATGTGTATGTGTGAATAATTAATGGTGGTTGTGAGACATTCAATTATATATATATGATCAGTTCTGCAAGAAAATCTATTTATATATATGCATAACGTGTACAATATATAGTATCGTAAAATACCAGTAAACAAAAAAGAATTAAATGGAAAACACAAAATTAATGGAAAAATAAAAATTAAAACCAAAACCCCCCAAACATTTAGTACCGGTTGGTGTTACCAACCGGTACTAATGGTCTACCAGCACCCGGGCCTGGCTCGTGCTACGTGGTGGCACTTTAGCGCCGGTTCGTGCCGAACCGGTACTAAAGGGGGGGCTTTAGTCTCCCCTCCATAGTGCCGGTTGCAGAACCGGCACTAAAGGCCCTTACGAACCGGTGATAAAGGCCTGTTCTGCACTAGTGTGAGGTCAACTCCATCCAATCCAGAATTTTCAATACGCAGAACTCGAAGGAAGTTGAACAGTCGCAGAGGAGGCATACCCTCACAATCACCAAAGATCATAAAAGTCCGAACTTGTGACAGACAAATGTTACCCCATAACTTTGTTTCAATAATTTCTTCATCCGGGTGGAGAGACAGTCGACGGACATTGTTATCCAGTTCTGTGATGGCTTGAGGGTCATCCACTATGGTGAGAAAATTCTCGTCGGCACACTTAGACAAGATAAGATCGCGCATCATATCGTGAACTTTGCAATGTGTGACCGATCCACAGTTGTCAAATCTTACAGGTTGAATAAGGCTCCTGTTGACAAGCTCGTTGAAATAACTTCTTGCAACCTTCTCTACATCTTGTCCCTTCTCTTTACTAATAAAATCTCCGGCAACCCATTGAAGTTCCAAATGATGCCTCTGTATTTTGAGGTCCTCGGGATACATACCAAGATAAGGAAGGTTCTTGTAGCTGAGGTCTAAGATTTTCCTCATCCCTTCCAACGTGAAATTTGTTCCTGAACCTAGAGAATCCCGTATATGTTCCCAATGCTCTTGGTCGAAGCGTTCACTACTTAGCATGCCTGATATAGTAATAATAGCAAGTGGCATACCATCACATTTTTTGAGAATTTCATTAGAAATATCCCGAAACTGGCGAGGGCAAGCTTCTTCAGAGTTATATATCCTATTAAAGAACAGTCTTCTTGAGTCTTCATCGCTAAGTGGCATCATTTACAAAATATAATCACGAGGATGGGAGCAACATGCCTCAGCCACATCATGTATTCTTGTGGTTGTTATCACTCTGCTGCCAAGGCCATTATCTGGGAAAGCACCTTTAATAATATCACAATTACAATCAAGTATCTGCCAAAGAGTTAACGATAGTGTCAAGTCAAGTGGATTAATTCTATTAAGAAAAAATTGTTCAATGAGATCTCAGTTCTGATTGATAGACGATTAAAACAACCACATTAATTAGTTGGAAATATTTAGTAAACTATTTTTTGAAGAATAATCATAATACATGACTTTGCAATTATTGCCAAAGAAATCTAGTCTATCAATATGAAACCTAACAAAAAAGTTTAATTAAGATAAATCTAGCACACATGGTTAATAAATATCTAAATGCATATTTCTGTTCACATTTTTTTTCTTGTTTGTGTTTCTTACGGATCATCTAGTGATTTTTTCCAGAGTGTTTGTTCGTGCAACAGAGATAGGACACCACAAAAAAAGTATAGCAACTAAAATAAGTACCTCTTTTTCTGTAGATATTCTCTGAGTTTCTCAACAAGAACATTTTCTTCGATATCAAGAGAACGTTCTACACTTCCAAGTTGAGATAGTAAGCTACGGATGAGTTTAGGGATGTTATGCTTTTGCGCCACTGGGACAAATGCACGACATTCAAATCCCACTTCCGGCTGACGGTATATCTCGTTGGCGAGTGTTGTTTTGCCTAGACCTCCAAATCCCACAATGGATACCACCTTCAAATGCATCTCCTTGTCATTTAGCCAATCAGCGAGCTCATCGGTTGGCACTTTCAGACCGACAAAACTAGCTGCATCTTGTTGGAGTATGGCAACTCGTGGGTCAATGGTCACATCGTTTGATGGAGGTGTATTGAACTTATACCTGTTGCGCCTGTCACTAGTTTCAAGCACTAGTTTCTTGATCCCTTCAATCTGGCCAGCAATCTGGTAACGAACATTGAAAGTTTTGAGGAATCGAACAGCCTTCTTGACGAGCCCACCCTTTTCATTTTTGTCCACAATTTTCCGGCCGAAGTCATCAATGATGTTCTCAATGTCATAAGACATGTCTCTTACTTTGTTTCTCCAGTTCTTGGTTTGTGGATCTAGCTCGTCCACAAGTGCAAGGTTCTCGAGAAGATCTTTCATGCTTGTAAGCTCATCACTGAGAAACTGTACATCCTTTCCCACGTTTTTCATCTTGGAGAACTCGCCTCCCATAAGAGTGGACAGTTTATCGAGAACAGGTTTCATGGCGCCGGTAGAAACACCCACCACTACTGCAGTTGCCATATCTTGCTATTGTTCTTTGCTTCAGAAACAAAATTCTGTTGCTCCAGATCTGATTCGGCCCCTAGTTACGCATCTGCAGTATTACATCATTTAGGCCAGGCAAACTGAATACCGATGTACGTAGCATTATAAGACCAGCCATGCCGATCAATTTGAACAAAGAAAGTTGTTACAGATCATGCTAATTTTGCTACATGGGGATTCTTTGAAGAACAAAACTTGTTGCAGATTGGTTGATTCATGGCGGAGAAATGAGAAGAACATGCTAAGCATCATGCGTGATTATTGCATATCTAGTCACCCTTAATCCTATATGATTATGTGAGCGCATCAACCGATGCAGAGCAGATGAGTTGACCCTCCTTTAGAAATAAAAGAGCAAAAATAAGTTAAAAGGCTAGCTAGCACATGTAAATACCTCAACTCCTCCGGCCGAGGTCACCGGCGCCACCATCGCCGGCCCATTCGGAACACGACCAGCTGGCTACCCGGAGAGAGTCGCAGTGCGAGAAGAAGCAGAACGAGGAAGTGAAGGGAAGGAGACGAACTGCTCTGCAACTGCGGTGCGCGGAAGGAGCCAAGAAATGGAGAATGGTGAAGGAGTCAAGGAGAGTTGGTGCACATGCAGAGCACCACCCATGGATGAGAGGTAAGCACCCCTTAATACTATTATTTTTCTGTTCTCTCCCAAGACAAAGAGATGCTTAAATACGTCGTTAGATGCTTTTTTTTCTTTTTCAGTTGGAACGTCGCTAGATGCTTACATGCTAGGAAAGCGGCAGGATCATTTTTATATATATAAAGGGGCCTACTCATTGCTGAATTGAAGAGTTCTGTAATGTATACCTCACTTTCGTTTCTTCCCCGCAACATCGCAGGGAGACCAAAATTAACCAAACTAGAGAAGTCTACTCTGCTACGCCTAAACTAACCCGAACACATCACAAAGACCCTATTTGGATACTCTAACTCAGTTAGAAGTTAGAGTTAGATTCTAACCCTGAACTAACCCTAAACTAACTCTAACCAAAGAAGTGTTTGGATGGCAGGGTTAGATGGAGCGCGGATACGGCGAGGCGTCTTCACGGGCGGTGCGAGAGGGAGGAAGGGAGAGGACAAGAAGCTTCGAGGAAGTGAGGAGGGATCTGCCTCGGGAAGAGCGAGAGAAAACGATGTTTTTTTAGTGGTCCTGAGAAGAACTAACCCAAATAAGCACCTTTTAGGTGGGTTAGATTTTTTGGATGAGTTAGATGCATCTAACCCAAACTAACCCTCCTGTTTGGATATTTTTGGGTTAGTTGAGTCCAAACTAACCCAAACTAACTCTAATCCGTGGATCCAAACAAGGCCAAAGACGTAAAGATCTGGCCTTTACGACGACTTAAAGAAGAGTACAGAAACACGAAAGTTCAGCCAAGTTTTCACGCGGCTAGACTTGAGCCAAATGAGCCGCGCGTACTGACACACAGAAACCTCCCGGGTCACCTGCGCCGAGTGAGTTTGCGGGGTTCACCAAACTCACGACACCAAGCGTCCGCTGACACGTCCGGTCATATGTCCACCAACAGCGGTAGAGGAGCCGATCATTCAAACTGGTGTACCAAATGTCCGTCCATTTTCCTAAATATATAAAATAAAACTAAAGCAAATGTCTACCACTATGTTAATTAAATAGCTAAAGACTACGACATTTGGGGGTTTTGTCCCGTAGAACCACATTTGAGTAAATGTCTACCACTGTTCATTGATTGTCAAAACCCCACTTTTATTCTTTCTTTTTGTTGCAAAAACCTACCACTTCACTCTGATGACCTATTTACTCAAAATTGAGAAACAGTCCTTCATTAGCCAACTGCTCATAGCTTTGGCTCCCGAGTCCCACACCCCGAGTCCCGCTCCTCCTCCCGAGTCACCCCCCGCGTGGGCGGCCGGGAGGCCCCCAGATCCCGTCGGCCGGCCCTCCCCCACTCCTCCTCCTCCTCCCTCGCCGCCGCCCAAGGGCGCGGCCAGGCGAAGCCTGGTCGTCGCCGGCGGCGGCGGGGACTCGGGCCCTCTCGCTCGCGTGGGGCTGGCGCGGGCCGGCGCCCCCGGGCCGGAGCGTGGCGGCAGGCCGGACGCCACGGCGGATGGTGGCGGCACCTCGGCGACTTCGCTCCCCGCGGTAGGAGGCCTCGCGATCTGGTGCGTCGCGGTCGCTAGGGACGGCGGCGGCGTGACCGGATCGGGTCGCGGCGGCGCGGCCGGATCTATGCCCAAGCGTGGGCCTTGATCGCTGGTCTGCCGTCGGCACGGTGGCGGGTGCGACTCGTCGGCAGCTGGGCAGATCCGCCGGGATTCTACCCTTGTCTGGTCCTTGACAGCGCGGGCAACTCCGGGGGAAACCCTAGATCTCCTTGGGATCGAGCGATGACGGCTATTTTGCGTCGTAGTCCCTCTTTAGGGCATCGTTTTAGAGTTTACTCCGGTTGAAGGGACCAGCGACGTCGGTGGCGCACGTATGGTGGAGCAACTGCCGATGAAAATCGCGCCGACTACGGTCATGGCGGACGATGACGGCGTCTTAGATGTCGTTCCCTTGTCGAGGCATCGTCGTTGCAGTCTGCGTCATCAGGCTCGGGATGCTCCGGGGGAAACCCTAGATCTGGGTCTTCCGGATCGGACGATGATGGCGTTTTATCGCTTTCCCTCCTGGGGGCATCGTTTTGGAGGAAGTGATGGCTAGGGGGATGGTGGAGCGGTACTTCATCTCACACATTGATGGCGGCGGAGATCGGCGGCATGGCGCCATGGAGGCTCGGCGTCCGATGCGCGGAGATGGACTCGCGCAGGAGGAGGTAGCTGTCTGGCGTCATGGTGACGTCGATGGCAGAGTGGCCAAACAAGGTAGAAGCCTCAATATGATCTGAAGACGGACCTGTGGAAGATGGTGGCGACGACACACGAGTGCGTCTGACCGGATTGTGCCCCAGACCCGGTATGTGGCTCGGCTGGGGCTTCCGGCTTTTGATGTTAGGCTTAGGTGAGTGGTTTGGGTAGTGGCCCAGATAGCACCCCTTCATCATATGGATAGGAGTAGAGGCATTTGTTGCCAAGATGGTGGATTCAGGTATATTGTTTGTAATACTTTGTAAGGTCCTCGAGAATAATAAGTAGCCGTATGCATCTTCCAGATGCAGAGGCCAGGGGTCATCCTCCTTTTCTAAAAAAAATTTTTACTCAAAATTAACCATGGTTACGACGAGGATGGCCCAGCAGTCAGGTCCACGTGGCACTCAAAGGCAACACCGTTTGTTTGTCCGGTACGATGGACGTTGACATGTGAGACCTACATGTCAGTTCTATCTCCTTCCTTAAAATTCCCCATGGAGACCTCCCGCTGGAGGCAATCCGCCGTCCCACCTCACTCCCACCGCCCCACCCCGCCACCAAATGGAACAAGTCTTATAAAAGAAAACTAGAAAGCTATGATTTCTGGGATTATGATTCATGTTCCTTGCATGCGTGCCGGTGATAGATCGATATAGCTAGCTGGTGTGTTTTCATGTGCTAGTCTGGTTTTGGCGGGGTAAAGGCATGGAGTTGCTGCTCTTATTTGAGTCAACTGGGAAAATAATGTTGTAGTATGTAGGAAAGCAGCAGCCAGACACCGAAACACATACTCCTACACATATATGAAGCTGATGTGAGCGTGTTTTTCTCAGAGCATGCCTACAGCTAGCAGAACTGATGGGCGCTGATGACACATGCATCTAGGTTGTACAGTACTTGGAAAAAGGTTAAAACTTCAAACAGATAGCATCCAGTTTATTACACAAACAAATAACATATTCGGTTTATTACACAAATAGACAACACTCAGTTTGATAAAAACAAAATACTAGTGGAAAACAAACACACCGAAATAAGAAACGATACAATGCAGAGGCTGATTGCGAACTCTGTGCTAACATACCGCGAGTTCTCCAACGGCTCAGACTTGAATTGATGGGGTTATGGTAGCACAGTAGTAGTAGGAGTCGTCATGAGATGCCTTCAGCAGTCAGCAGCCCTGTGCGGAGGATCAGAGGCGCCTTGATCAGAATCATCACATGGCAAAAACGACGACTCAAGATTGCAAATTGTATCACATGTGATGTGAACGCGAGGATGGTTGGGATGCATGTGGAGAGCATTCCTCATGGCAACCTTGGCCCATTTCTCTCCATAATAACTATAGTCTCCATAATAACAATAGTTCATGTATCCGATTTGGGCCGAAAATTCTTCAAGCGCTGACAAGTGTCGGATGCCGGCTGGTCCAGGCACGTGCTGGAACCACCCTACGCCGCTGAATTGCAGGCCGAGCCACTGGAGCTTTGGCATTGCACCAGCCTGGAAGGCCAGGTACGACGCACTGCTCAACCGAATTTCAAAACATTTTAGAACAGGGAATTCTCCGGCGTAGATGACAAACCATTCTCTTAGAGATTTTCTGATGTATAGTCTGAGATGAGCGAGAGCGGGCAACTGTGCTAGAATACCAATATTCCAAGCCTCTAGGACATTGATTACCAGTTCTTTGAGGTTACTGAGTTCCCCCATCCAATTAGGGACCCTGGAAAAGTAGCTGCCCGGTACAGGCTTCCATTCCTTGGCCGTATGTATCGCCCAGATGCAGAGGCCGAGGTCATCCTCCGTGTCAAAAAGAACATCTTCCCGTTCATTCTCATGGTGATTACCCATGTACAGTCTCTCAAGTCGGCGGGGAGGAGGTGACAAGTCCATCAAGACATCCATGCAGCCTATGATATCCAAACCCAGGTACTCGAGGCTGGTACAAATTTTCCCCAAAGAAGAGCACAGAGCATCCATTCGTATCTTGAAGTCGGACGCAGCATACCACTGGCTGCATACTGCTAGTACTCTCAGACTGGTTAACTCTCCAAGACCCTCGACGTTATCTAGTGAGTTCTGCATCACATCAAATTTTTTTAAATATCTCAGGGACTTCATGTTGCCGATGCCATCAGGAATTGGTGTGGAAGACCAACGGATATTCAAGAACATCAAGCATCTTAGATGAACTATATCAGATGGAACATCCATATTATCAAGTAAATCAAGTGTTTCCAAGTGTCGTAGCCCTCTGATCTCTGTTGGTACCGATATCCCAATCTGCTTGGTCATGGCTAAATATCTCAGCTGATACAACTTGGCCAGTGCAGCGGTGCCGGCGGGATAAAGACATTTGGACTCCTCAATAAGAAGAACCCTGAGGAATTTGAACATGGACAGAGGAGGTATATATTGAAGATCGCCAAAGATCATAAACGTCCGAACTTGTGACAGATTAGTGTTACCCGGTAACACTTTTGTAAATCTTGGACAATCACTTTGGAGAGACAGTCGATGGACCGTGTTATCCAGTTTTGACATGGCTCGAGGGTCATCAATTATGGTGAGAAAATTCTCTTCTGCACACTTCCACAAGATAAGATCACGCATCATATCATGAACTTTGCAATGTGTGACCATACCATGGTTGTCAAATTTTGTAGGTTGAATAAGGCTCCTATTGATAAGCTCATTGAAATAACTTCTTGCAACCTTCTCCACATCTTTTCCCTTTTCTTCTTTACTGACAAAACCTTCGGCAATCCATTGAAGTTCCAAACGCTGCCTCGGTATTTCAAAGTCCTCTGGATACATACCAAGATACAACAAGCATGTCTTGAGATGAGGAGGTAGATTTTTGTAGCTGAGGTCTAAGATTTTTCTCACCCCTTCCAACGTGAGATTTGTCCCCGAACCTAGAGAATTCCGTATATGTTCCCACTCCTCTTGATCGAAGACTTCACCTGGTAGCATTCCACTTGCTAGCATGCCTGATATAGTAATAATTGCAAGGGGCATACCGCCACATTTCTTGAGAATTTCAATAGAAATATCCCGAAGCTGACGAGGGCAGGCATCTTCAGAGTTAAATATCCTACCAAAGAATAGTCTTCTTGAGTCTTCATCGCTAAGTGGCTTCATTTTCAATATATAATCACGGGGATTGGAGCAACATGCCTTAGCCACGTCATGTATTCTTGTAGTTGTTATTACTCTGCTGCCAAGGCCATTATCTGGGAAAGCACCTTTAATAATATCCCATGGTAATCTCTCCCATAGATCATCAATTACAATCAAGTACCTGCGAAAGAGTAAAACATAGTGTCAAGTCAAGTAGAATGAATTTACTAAGAATAGTTAATTGTGTTCAGTCAAATTTTAGTTCTGATTGACAATTAGCATAACCAAATTAATTAGTTGGTTATGTTTAATCAACTAAGTTTACAGAAAAAAGTCATATACATTACTTTGCATTTTTTTGTCTAACAAATGTTGTCCAACCATATTAAATTTATCAAAAATAAATGAATACAGATAATTTAACAAACATGTTTATTGAATACCTAAAAACACCTTTTCTTTTTCTTATTTGTGTTTCTTTCTGACCACATATAGTAATTTCCCCCAGAGAGTTTACAAGTGCAATAGAGAAAGAGCACCAAAAATAAAATAGCAAGTAAAATAAGCACCTCTTATGTTGCAGATATACTCTGAGTTTGTTGATAAGAACATTTTCGTCACAACCATTAGTACATGATTTGCTCCCAACTTCAGATAGTAAACTACGTAGAAGACTTGGGATGTTTGGCTTCTGCGTCACTGCGACCAATGCACAACATTCAAGTCCACCTTTGGACTGACGGTATACCTCATTGGCGAGTGTTGTTTTTCCCAGTCCTCCGAATCCCACAATGGATACCACCTTCAACTGTGTCTCCTCGTCCTTCAGGTAATTGACGAGCTCATCAGTTAGCCCCTCCAGCCCAACAAGGCTAATTGCATCTTGATAGAATGTGACAACTCGTGGGTCAGTGGTCACATCACTTGATGGACGAGCTTTAGATTCATATCTTTTGTGTCGTTCACTAGTATCAGACACTAGTTTCTTGATCTCTTCAATCTGGCCAGCTATCTGCTGACGGGCTCTGGAAGATTTCAGGAGTCGAAGAGTCTTCATGGCGAGCCCATCCTTTTCACCTTTCTCACCAATTTTTCGCTTGAAGTCATCAATGATGTTCTCAATGTCATAGGACATGTTCCTCACTTTGTTTCTCCAGAGCTTGGTTTGTGCATCTAGCTCGTCCACATCTTCAAGGCTCTCAAGAAAAACATTCATGCTTGTAAGCTCATCACTGAGAAACTCCACATCCTTCCGCACGTTTTTCACCTTGGAGAACTCGTCTCCCATTAGAGTGGCCAGCTTTTGAAGAACAGGTTTCATTGCGCCGGTACAAAAACCCACCACTATTGCAGTTGCCATATCTTGCTGTTGTTCTTTGCTTCAGCACAGAAATAAAAACTCTTACTCCAGATCTGATTCGCTCCCTAGATATGCACCTGCAGCATTAACCTCATTTAGGCCATGTAAATCGAAACCCCATGTAGGTTAGATGGACCAACCAGGCCGATCGATCTGAACAAGGAATAAATCAACATTTTGCTATAACAACCGTATGGTCATGCTCATGTACGCCGTGTAATACTGAATGGGAGTGACAGAGTTTACATCTTTTGCTATCACAACCTTAAAAGATCCTCTACTTTTGATGTGCACGGAAGACAACTTATGAAAAGAAGAAGATACGCCATTACAGATCTAGTTAACTAGCTAGTTACCCAGACCCCTAGATTTGCAAACATAGAATCAGAAGCTAGCTAGCACATATACATACCTCAACGTCGTCACCGCGATCACCAGCGCCGCGGTAGCCGGCCCATCCAGATCAAGATCAGCTGGCTACCAGGAGAGAGTTTCCATCGACGAGATGCAGAGGGAGGAAGTAAGGCAAGAAGGGGACGAACTCCTCTACAGCTGTGGTGTGGAAGGAGCAATGAAAAGGTACAGTGGACAAGGGGAGTTGGTGTAACCACTGTCCAGAGCACGCGCATGCACATGAAGACCACCACCCTCGGATGGGCACAGCGTCCGCGCTATCTTGAAAAGTGGCCCTAAACCCCGGGCGAATGATCAGCACTAATATAAGAAAAAGCGGCCCGGTTACTCATGTAAGCACCTCTTTGTCTTGGGAAAATATTAAAACCTAAAGGGGGTTCTGGTGTCTAGTGAAAAGCACCGCTTGCTAAGAAGGTGTGGCTGGATCATGAAAAGAGTGTCAAGGCACACACTTAACGTGTTCTCTTTCGAGATGCTTGCTCGATCCTTCCTACCGGAACTGCACGAATCTTGTTAATATGTACTCACTCTGTATGAAAATATAAGACGTTTTTGTAATGGAGACACTGGTTAAAATACTACTGTAATTCATGTTTTCCTCATCAAGGATGCATGCCACGACTGTGGATGCAGCTTAGAGCATGTTGGGAATCGTTGCATGGAAAACAAACAAAATTCTACGCACATGCAATGATCTATCTATGAAGATGCATAACAACGAGTGGGAGAGTGTGTCTACGTACCCTCGTAGACCGTAAACAGAAGCGTTTCACAACGCGGTTGATGTAGTCGAACTTTCTTCGCGCTCCAACCGATCTAGTAACGAACGCACGGCATCTCCGCGTTCTGCACACGTTCAGCTCGGTGACGTCCTCCGCCTTCTTGATCCAGCAAGACGCCGAGATAGTAGATGAGTTCCGGCAGCACGACAGCGTGGTGACGGTGATGGTGAATTGCTCTCCGCAGGGCTTCGCCTAAGCACTACGAAAATATGACTCGAGGGAGTAAACGGTGGACGGGGGCGCCGCACACGGCTAAGACAATGTGTGTCCTTGTGTGGCACCCCCTACCCATGTATATATAGGTGGGGGGGAGGAGGCAGCCCCTAGGGCACCCCAAGAGACCTGGCGGCAGCCCTAGGGCTGCTGCCTTGCCCTGCGTCCCCCCTTTCCTTGTAAGAAGAAGGGGGAAGGAAAGAGGGGGGGAGGAAGGGGGAGTCCTACTTCGCACTTTCCTTTCCCTCCCCTCTTTCCTTCTCCTCCTCATAGGGCCGGCCTGTATAGGGGCGCACCAGCCCCTTGTGGGCTGGTGTGTTCCCTCTCTTGGCCCATAAGGCCCATATCTTTGCTGGGAGTGCCCGAAACTCCTTTTCAGTGACCCGATAAGTACCCGGTACCCTTCGAAACACTTCCGGTGTCCGAATACCATCGTACTATATATCAATCTTTGTCTCTCGACCATTTCGAGACTCCTCGTCATGTCCGTGATCTCATTTGGGACTCCGAACAACATTCGGTCACCAAATCACATAACTCATATAATACTATATCGTCAACGAACGTTAAGCGTGCGGACCCTACGGGTTCCAGAACTATGTAGACATGTCCGAAACACCTCTCCAGTCAATAACCAATAGCGGAACCTAGATGCCCATATTGGCTCCTACATATTCTATGAAGATCTTTATCGGTCGAACCGTTATGACAACATATAATTTCCTTTGTCCATCTGTATGTTAATTGCCCGAGATTCGATCGTTGGTATCTTCATACCTAGTTCAATGTTGTTACCGACAAGTCTCTTTACTCGTTCCGTAATACATCATCCTGTAACTAACTCATTAGTCACTTTGCTTGCAAGGCTTCTTATGATGTGTATTACCGAGAGGGCCCAGAGATACCTCTCCGATACTCGGAGTGACAAATCCTAATCTCGATCTATGTCAACTCAACAAACACCTTCGGAGATACCTGTAGAGCATCTTTATGATCACTCAGTTACGTTGTGACGTTTGATAGCACAAAAGGTATTCCTCTACTATCCGGGAGTTGCATAATCTCATAGTCGAAGGAATATGTATTTGACATGAAGAAAGCAATAGCAATAAACTGAACGATCATAATGCTAAGCTAATGGATGGGTCTTGTCCATCACATCATTCTCATAATGAAGTGATCCAGTTATCAAATGACAACACATGTCCATGGTTAGGAAACCTTAACCATCTTTGATCAACGAGCTAGTCTAGTAGAGGCTTACTAGGGACATGGTATTTGTTTATGTATTCACACATGTATTTAGGTTTCCGATCAATACAATTCTAGCATTAATAATAAACCTTTATCATGAATAAGGAAATATAAAATAACAACTTTATTACTGCCTCTAGGGCATATTTCCTTCAGTCTCCCACTTGCACTAGAGTCAATAATCTAGTTCACATCGCCATGTGATTAACTCCCATAGTTCATATCGTCATGTGACTAACACCCAAAGAGTTTACTAGAGTCAATAATCTAGTTCACATCGCCATGTGATTAACACCCAAAGAGTACTAACGTGTGATCATGTTTTGCTTGTGAGAGAGGTTTAGTCAATGGGTCTGCCACATTCAGATCCGTATGTATTTTGCAATTTTCTATGTCTACAATGCTCTGCACGGAGCTACTCTAGCTAATTGCTCCCACTTTCAATGTATCCAGATTGAGACTCAAAGTCATCTAGATTAGTGTTAAAGCTTGCATCGACGTAACCCTTTACGATGAACCCTTTATTACCTCCATAGCCGAGAAACATTTCCTTAGTCCTCTAAGGATAATTTTGACCGATGTCCAGTAATCTACTCCTGGATCACTATTGTACCCCCTTGCCAAACTCATGGCAAGGTACACAGCAGGTTTGGTACATAGCATGGCATACTTTATAGAACCTATGGCTGAGGCATAGGGAATGGCTTCCATTCTCTGTCTATCTTCTGTTGCGGCCGGGTTTTGAGTCTTACTCAACTTCACACCTTGCAACACAGGCATGAACCCTTTCTTTGACTGACTCATTTTGAACTTCTTCAAAATCTTGTCAAGGTATGTGCTTTGTGGAAGTCCTATTAAGTGTCTCGATCTATCCCTATAGATCTTGATGCCCAATATATAAGTAGCTTCACCGAGGTCTTTCATTGAAAAATTCTTATTCAAGTATCCTTTTTATGTTATTCAGAAATTCTATATCATTTCCAATCAATAATATGTCATCCACATATAATATCAGAAATGCTACAGAGCTCCCACTCACTTTCTTGTAAATACAGGCTTCACCATAAGTCTGTATAAAACTATATGCTTTCATCACCTCATCAAAGCGTATATTCCAACTCCGAGATGCTTGCACCAGTCCATAGATGGATCGCTGGAGCTTGCACACTTTGTTAGCACCTTTAGGATCGACAAAAACTTCTGGGTACATCATATACAACTCTTCTTTAATATACATTAAGGAATGCAGTTTTTGACATCCATTTGCCAGATTTCATAATTATAAAATGCGGCAATTGCTAACATGATTCAGACGGACTTAAGCATCTCTACGGGTGAGAAAGTCTCATTGTAGTCAACCCCTTGAACTTGTCGAAAACATTTTTGTGACAGGTCGAGCTTTGTAGACAGTAACATTACCATCAGCGTCAGTCTTCTTCTTGAAGATCCATTTAGTCTGTATGGCTTGTCGATCATCGGGCAAGTCCACCGAAGTCCACACTTTCTTCTCATACATGGATCCTACCTCAGATTTCATGGCCTCTAGCCATTTGTCGGAATCTGGGCTCATCATAGCTTCTTCATAGTTCGTAGGTTCGCCTTGGTCTAATAATATGACGTCCAGAACAGGATTACCGTACCACTCTGGTTCGGATCGTGCTCTGGTTGACCTACGAGGTTCAGTAGTAACTTGATATGAAGTTTCATGATCATCCTCATTAGCTAGTTGGTGTAGGCATCACGGGAACGGATTTCTCTGATGTGCTACTTTCTAAATTGAGAGAAGGTACAACTACCTCATCAAGTTCTACTTTCCTCCTACTCACTTCTTTCGAGAGAAACTCCTTTTCTAGAAAGGACCCATTCTTAGCAACAAAGATCTTGCCTTTGGATCTGTGGTAGAAGGTGTACCCAATTGTTTCCTTAGGGTATCCTATGAAGACGCACTTCTCCGATTTAGGTTCGAGCTTATCATGCTGAAGCCTTTGGACATAAGCGTCGCATCCCAAAACTTTAAGAAATGACAACTTAGGTTTCTTGACAAACTACAGTTTATACGGTGTCGTCTCAACGAAATTAGACAGTTCCCTATTTAACGTGAATGCAGCTGTCTCTAATGCTCCACAAGAATCCGCTAGGGCCACCGTAAACTCCTCACGCCCTCGCACAATGCAACATGCCGTGATTCCACTAAGGGACCCATGAGGGCGGTCACCGAACCCGTACAAATGGCAACCCTTGGGGGCGGTCACCGAACCCGTACACTTTGGCAACCCTTGGGGGCGGTCACCGGTACCCGTCAAATTGCTCGGGGCGATCTCCACAACCTAATTGGAGACCCCGACGCTTGCCCGGAGCTTTACACAATAATGATTGAGCTCCGAACACCACCAACCATCTAGGGCACCCAAGCACCCAAGAGGAATAAGCTCAAGGGTAACAAGCACCCAAGAGTAATAAGCTTCTCAACTTGTAACTTCCACATATCACGTGGAGAACTCAAACCGATGCACCAAATGCAATGGCAAGGGCACACAGAGTGCCCAAGTCCTTCTCTCTCAAATCCCACCGAAGCAACTAATGCTAGGGAGGAAAATGAGAGGAAGAACAAGAAGGAGAACACCAAGAACTCCAAGATCTAGATCCAAGGGGTTCCCCTCACATAGAGGAGAAAGTGATTGGTGGAAATGTGGATCTAGATCTCCTCTCTCTTTTCCCTCAAAAACTAGCAAGAATCCATGGAGGGATTGAGAGTTAGCAAGCTCGAAGAAGGTCAACAATGGGGGAAGAACACGAGCTCAAAGGATAAGGTTCAATGGGGAAGAAGACCCCCTTTTATAGGTGGGGAAGAATCCAACCGTTATGCTCACAGCCCGCACAGAGCGGTACTACCGCTTGTCCTCACGGTAATACCGCTAGGGGTAGCGGTACTACCTCAAAGGGTAGGGATACTACTGCTTGCGAGCGGTACTAAAAAATACATCCGTGCCTACCACCGCTGGACTTGTGACGAGTTTTTGGTCTGAAGCAAAAGTAGCCGCAGTAGTACCGCTCCAAGCGGTAGTACCGCTCCCAAGAGCGGTAGTAAAAAATTACATCCCCTCAAAGCGGTAGTACCGCTCCCACGAGCGGTAGTACCGCTGCAGCTTTTATAAGGACACCAAAACTGACACAACTTCTGCAAATGGACTCCGAATTCAACGAAACCAAGTTTGTTGGAAAGCTAGCGACAAGGGCTAACACAATCTTGAAAGAAATAACAAAAATAAGGAAATTAGAAAAGGCCCATAAGAAAATGGTGAGAACCCTTCCTCGAATAAGACCGGTAAAACCTCCAACACCGAAAACGCAATAGAAGAAGCATGTGAACTCCATTTTCGATGAACTCGAGCTTGTCAAGAAGATGACCATAAGCTCCATATCTCACTAGGAGAAAACCAAACAAGAACCAAGAAAGATGATGCAAGGATGCAATGGTTTGAGCTCTCTACAAACGATGCGATCAAGCTACCAACTTGAGAGTCCCCCTTAATACTACTGCAAACGATCATATAAGTCGGTCTCCCAACTACCACCATGAGACCGGTAAAATAGAAAACCTACCAAGGGCATACCTTTGCCTTGCGCATGATCCACTTGAGCTAGATGATGACGATCTTGTCCTCCTCAAGATGGACCACCTTTCTTGATTGCGTTGGGTCGGTGAAGACTAGTAGATTGCTCCCCCATACTCCACTATGGGTGAGCCACTCTTCGGCACATCTTCACAAGTCCATTGTCACCACAATGGACGGCAAGCTTCAAGCACTTGATCTCTTCGTGATGCATCACTTGAACTTGCACACCGCAACCTAACCCCACAAAGAACTCTCACGAAGACCATGGGTTAGTACACAAAGCGTAATTGACAATGCTTACCATACCATGGGATCACTTGATCCCTCTCGGTACATCTTCTATGCTTTGTGTGTTGATAAACTTGATTCACTCTTGACTTAGTCTTGATCAAACTTGAATCTTTCCAACTCTCTTCATTTGGAGGATGTCTTGAAGGTAAACATGAATGATCACACAATCTTCTTCTTCGAGACATGCTTGCAATAAGCTCAACACTCACATGACCAATCTCTGGATAATTCCTTAATAGCACCTTGGTCAACTCATAAACTCCTTGAAACCAACACATGGACTTCAAGAAATGCCTATGGACAAATCCTTCAAACATAACTCAATGCAACCATTAGTCCATAGAGAATGTCATCAATTACCAAAATCTCACATGAGGGCACCGCATGTCCTTTCAATCTCCCCCATTTTGGTAATTGATGACAACTTTCAAGAGAGTTTATATAAGGAATTATGCATCACCATGCAATGCAACAACCAATAATGCATGCGTATGAGATGCAAATGCTAAGGAAACGGAAACCAAAGCTTCTCCACAAAACCCTCTGAAACTTCTCCCCCATTGGCATCGATTGCCAAAATGGGCGAAAAGCTTAGAAGACCAATATAAATTGTGGTCCTTAATAAATTGTGTATTTCTCAACAAGATAGTGGAATGTCATACACATATCCAAAGGTAAATACTTGGAGGAAGACAAACTATATTGAGGCACAAAGATTGCTAAAGAATGATATGCCACAAAGACATAACAAAGAGAGAAACAAGCAATCACGCAATCAAAAGATACCAATTGAACCAAGCTATCAAACGATACCAATTGCACTAATTAGACCAAAGATCCTATGAGCCACATGAATAAAGGATATAATGATATGAGCAAAGGAGTATTCTAAAGAAACTAGAGAAGCTCCCCATGATTTGTGCACACATAAGAATTTTTGTATTTGGACACACAGTGCACAAAATAGGATCATAGCTCCCCCAAAATCAATAGAAACTCACAACAAGTGCAAGTGAGCATATAGGAAACAAAGCCTAGCACTTGTAACAAGCACATGGTTGAGCAACATGTAAAAGAGGCAACTTAAGAAAAGGCTCAACCAAAAAGATGTGTGTGAGTTATGGCAAAGCACTTGAGAAGACTAATATAAGGATGAGCATTAAGCATAAACATTGTCCTGGATAAATGAGATACATGGTGCATGACATCTCCTCCCCACACACACCCAACTAGCAAATGGGTTCACAAGCTCACTAAAATGTGAATTAGCAACAAAGCTTGCGACAACCATGGTGAAGATAGAAGATGAAAGCCTCATCAAGACGAGGGATACCAATTAAGATGGCAAAAGCCTCATAAAGACAACCATGATGAAAATAATCTTCACCACACAAGAGTGCATCAAGATGCAACGAGATAAGACATGCACTCAAGGAAAAAAGGTTTCACAGAGCCACCAAGGAATTAAACAAGAGAAAGAAACGGTGAACGTGAAAGAAAGGGATATCAACTAGATATGCAACTTCTCTCAAGTGTATAAGATTCTATGTAGATGATGTTATCAATCCACGAAGAAGGATGTACACACGACATAGTTACAAAAAGGAAAGAACACGATATCCACAAGGAAGTCATCAATATACCAATAAGATATTTGCTTGGAAGCATATCACATGGCTAGATATGGTCTTATTGTATATAAATGAATTCCTACCACACAACCATCAAAGACATCACAACTAGCAACATGAGATCATCGTTGAGATGCTTTGAGAAAGGAAACAAGTATCACAAGATGGAATGAATATCATACCAAGATGCAACCTACACAAGGTTGAATGCAAGAAAAGAATGCATGAATAGATACTTGTTACCGAGATATCATTGGAAGGATGTAGAAGAAACCAATTGAAGGTAGTAGATAGTAGTTCATTGGGCATCCTAGATTGACTCCAATAAGCACATGGTGACACCACCTTCCTTGTGAGTGAACCGAGCATCCAATGCATCTCCAATTGTTCCTAGAACAACAACACAAACAAAATGGTACCCAAAATCATTGGGACCAAAGAGTTAGAAACACCAATATACATAGGACAAACTCCACATAAATATGTGCATATAGATATGAAAATGAATTTCATGCACATCTTATCCAACAACTTGGTGGAGTTTCCCCTATATATTGGGTCAAAGAAAGAAAGCATGCCAAAGAAATTACATGAAGTTAATATGCATGCTCAAGACTTTCGAGAACCGATACCAATAGACAAAGAAATACCAAGTGAAGAAAAGATACCAAATGAATAAATCATCACTTGGAGGATATCCATAACAGATACATCAAGGAATGAGATATCCATTGATACACACTAAATAAAAGATGTCAAACTCCCAAAAGAGAGGATGGTTCCAAACAAACCAAGCTCTCTACAAAGTTTCATGATGGCACAAAGTACCAAAAAGAAAACGGCTTGCCTTCCGCCAACACACAATTGATAAGGATCACAAGATGAGTGTTTTATAGAAAATAGGATAGCTCCCCCAAGACTAGTGCATTGTAGAGAATTTGCATTTGAATACAAAATGCACAAGGTGGGATCACCACTTTCACTATATCTAGAAAACACTAGACAAGATCAAGAAAATAACAAGATCCACAAGTGGTATGGAAGACAAAGGGAGTTGACACAAACCTTGGCAAGAGATAAGGCAAATAAATGCAAAAGCCAATGTAAAGATGATCAATAATTTCTACCACACAAGTGAGTACCAATTGTCAAAAGACAAGAAGTATTTGGCAATAATTCCCGGTGGTAGATAGCAAGGATATCCAAAATCATCTTCACACCAAACACAAGAAAATTTGCAACTTGTAGAGCTAACATGCCACCTAGGAACAAGATAATTTACAATATCAACTCTAGGTGACAATATCTCAAATGTACACATTTTCTAGGCTACTAATATACACATAGCATATTACTCCCCCATAATGTGATACCAAATAAAGATAAACAAGAGGAAAATAAACGGATCCAACAAGAGATAATTAATGGACTATTTAGAATTTGAATTTCTCATGAGAAGACATATCATATAGTGACTAGATAATCTTGTAATATCACTACTAGATGGTATTCCTCATGTACACACATTTATAGGATTGTGAGGTGCACAAAGCAAATCACTTCCCAAACATGGGATTTTCCATTAATCTCTCACAAGAGCCAACTAAGATACAAACAAGATGCACAAAGGCTCAACGCACTACACACACGTACATGATGTGCAAACCAACACACACAAACTTGATTACTCAAGATAAGCAAATTGGAAGCACAACATATACAACACATGCAAGGAACAAAGCCAAAACATGCAAAGGGGCAAGTAACTTTCAATGTAAACAATTTAAGTACAAGTTACCACAAGGAGGCACATTGGATATAAGATAGAAACTTGATAACCCAATTGACTTGGTTTGAGACAATATGAATGATGAAGATCCCTTAATTCTTCATGATGTAGCCAAGTCTCCAATGCTCTCCATCAACACCTATTGATAAAGTTTGAGCTAGTTGGTCCCCAAGGAAGTTGGGTCCTAAGAGGTTAGTCACAATAGGCTTGTCAACCCAAATGGTTCTTTTCTTGAAACCACTTTGAGTACCAAGAAACTTGGCAAACACATTGCCAACCTTATCCTTCCCAAGAGAATAGATATCATCAATAATAATTGGGTTGGATAAGTTACCACTAGTGCATGAGGAAGCAAGGTGACCTTTCTCACGACATAGGTAGCAACGTCTACTCTTCACTTTCTTCTCACTTGATTTCTCAACTTGAGAAGCATTAGCTTGAGTTTTCTTGGGAACAGGCCTTTCTTCAACTTAGGGTTGAGCATGAGAATGAACTTGTGGCCGCTTCCCTTGTTGCTTGTCACTAATGGCCTTCTTCTTCAAAGGGCAAGATCTAACATGATGCCCTTCAATTTTGCACTTGAAGCAAATGATCTTGGCCGAATTCTTGACTTGTTTTTTGCCCTTCTTCTTGTTGCTCTTGGACTTCTTCTTCTTACTGGAGTTAAATCCAAGTCCACCTTTGTCATTGGGGTATTTTTGCACACTCAAGATATTGTTGAGTGTGGCCTTCCCTTCATGACACTTTTCCAAGTCTTTCTTCAAAGAAGTGACTTGGGCCTTGAGCTCTTTGATTTCCTCTACATGGTTAGTCTCAACACAAGCACTAGAGGAAGTATAAGCTTCATCGTTAGAGCAACAAGGCAAGGAAAGCAATTCATCACAAGATGTGCCAATGTTATGCATGGATGAATCACGAGGACTAGCACAAGGCAATATAGCATTTTGACTTGTAGTAGTGCTAGTATCAACATGAGGCTCACTAGATGTTACCTTAGCAATCATGGCCTCATGAGCTATCTTTAGCACATTATGGGATACTAGAAGATCGTCATGAGAGCTTGAGAGCTTTTCATGACTTTGTTCCAATTTCCCATAATTGCTAGACAGCAACTCAAGTTGAGCTCGTAGCTCAACATTCTCCTTCAAAATGGATGCTTCACAAGTAATAGAGTTAGTAGCACAAGTATAATCATTAACAACAAGAGGAGAGGACAACTTGGCAAGCTCTTTTAAATAAGAAGATTCAAGTTGAGCATGAAACTCAGTGAGTTTGATGAGCTCACCCTTGATGACCCTTGAGCCATTTTCGAGGTGCTCGAAATCCTCAAGGAGTTTAGCATGAGCAACTTCAAGCTTAGCATTTTTAGTTTTAAAATCATTGGCCACCTCAAGATCTCTATCATGTGATTCCTTCACTCTAGATAATTCTAGAGCAAAAGTCTCCTCAAGAGATTCTTTGGTGGTTTGTTCAAGTTCAAGAGCTTGAGAGAGGTCCGCAATCTCATTAGCGTAATCACGCTCATGAGCTTCCATTTTATCAATGGTGACCTCATGCTCCTCGAGATGAGATTCCAACTCCTCAATATATTTCTTGCCCTCAATGGCAATAGACATGATTTCCGTGAAGTTGGAACGAGCAATTTTATTCTTATGAAGAGCTTTAAAAATCATTTCTCCCTTAATTTTGAAGGAACCAACATTATCATTCTCTTCATCATTATCCTCATCGTCATTAGCATTAACATCATCATCTAGAGACATATTGGGGTTCAAAGTAGGAGATACCTTTGAAGCCTTAGCCATAAGGCAAAAAGCAATAGATGATGATGTAGGATCCCTTGAAGCACCATTTAAGACCACATCTTGTTCCATGGAGTGTTGAGTTTCCTCTACATTGTTAGCACAACAACTCGAGGAAAGAGATACATTTTTATCATGGCAACAAGACATAGCAAGCATATCATCATGAGATTTGAGCAAGCAATTTCTACATGACATGCAAGGACTATCAACACAAGCATGTGAAACATGTAAGGTGCTCGAAGTGTTAAAGTCCAAAGAAAGACCATTGCAATAATATAATGATGAAGGATCACCAAGAACAAGCACACTATCATCATTGCAATGACCAACACTACTCACCATAGCATTACCTTGTGGCAATCCACATGTAGGTGCAGTAGAAGAAGTTGAGAAGGCAACACGGCCAGAGGTGGAGGGAGAACAATCATCCCCACAAATCTTGGACACACCACATTTATCTTGAAGCTTTGTCCACAACTCATGAGCATCCCGGAACGGCATGAGTAGAAAAATAACTACATTGCTCAAAGCATCGAAAAGAACATTAGAAGCTTGAGCATTGAGATAAGAGTTTTTCTCATCCTCTAAAGATAATCTTTGGGGATCCTTTGGAGGAGAAAAACCCATATCTACAATTCGCTCTAAATTTGGGTCCATGACCCTAAAGAGATTAAGCATGCGAATTACCCAAACATCAAAATTTGTGCCATCGAAACTAAGAGTGTCAGAGAATCCTAATTCCCTAGTTGAAATCTTTACTCTCTAGGCGGTAAAGCCTAATAAAGAGAGACGAGGCTCTGATACCAATTGAAAGATTGAGGATGTAGCCTAGAGGGGCGTGAATAGGCGCTTTAAAATAATTACGGTTTAGGCTTGAACAAATGCGGAATAAACCTTAATTTGTCAAGCACAAAACCTACAACAACTAGGCTCACCTATGTGCACCAACAACTTATGCTAAGCAAGATAAACAGCTATGAGATAGCAAGATATATGACAAGAAACGATATGGCTATCACAAAGTAAAGTGCATAAGTAAAGGGCTCGGGTAAGAGATAATCGAGGCACGCGGAGACGACGATGTATCCCGAAGTTCACACCCTTGCGGATGCTAATCTCCATTTGGAGCGGTGTGGAGGCACAATGCTCCACAAGAATCCGCTAGGGCCACCGTAATCTCCTCACGCCCTCGCACAATGCAACATGCCGTGATTCCACTAAGGGACCCTTGAGGGCGGTCACCGAACCCGTACAAATGGCAACCCTTGGGGGCGGTCACCGAACCCGTACACTTTGGCAACATTTGGGGGAGGTCACCGGTACCCGTCAAATTGCTCAGGGCGATCTCCACAACCTAATTGGAGACCCCGACGCTTGCCCAGAGCATTACACCACAATGATTGAGCTCCGAACACCACCAACCGTCTAGGGCGCCCAAGCACCCAAGAGGAACAAGTTCAAGGGTACCAAGCACCCAAGAGTAATAAGCTTCTCAACTTGTAACTTCCACGTATCACGTGGAGAACTCAAACCGATGCACCAAATGCAAGGGCACACAGAGTGCCCAAGTCCTTCTCTCTTAAATCCCACCGAAGCAACTAACGCTAGGGAGGAAAATGAGAGGAAGAACAAGAAGGAGAACACCAAGAACTCCAAGATCTAGATCCAAGGTGTTCCCCTCACATAGAGGAGAATGTGATTGGTGGAACTGTGGATCTAGATCTCCTCTCTCTTTTCCCTCAAAAACTAGCAAGAATCCATGGAGGGATTGAGAGTTAGCAAGCTCGAAGAAGGTCAACAATGGGGGGAGAACACGAGCTCAAAGGATAAGGTTCAATGGGGAAGAAGACCCCCTTTTATAGGTGGGGAAAAATCCAACCGTTATGCTCACAGCCCTCACAGAGCGGTACTACCGCTTGTCCTCACGGTACTACCGCTAGGGGTAGCGGTACTACTGCTTGCGAGCGGTACTAAAAAAATACTTCCGTGCCAACCACCGCTGGACTTGTGACGAGTTTTTGGTCTGAAGCAAAAGTAGCCGCAGTAGTACCGCTCCCAAGAGCGGTAGTAAAAAATTACATCCCCTCCAAGCGGTAGTACCGCTCCCACGAGCGGTAGTACCGCTGCAACTTTTATAAGGACACCAAAACTGACACAACTTCTGCAAACGGACTCCGAATTCAACAAAACCAAGTTTGTTGGAAAGCTAGCGACAAGGGCTAACACAATCTTGAAAGAAATAACAAAAATAAGGAAATTAGAAAAGGCCCATAAGAAAATGATGAGAACCCTTCCTCGAATAAGACCGGTAAAACCTCCAACACCGAAAACGCAATAGAAGAAGCATGTGAACTCCGTTTTTTATGAACTCGAGCTTGTCAAAAAGATGAACATAAGCTCCGAATCTCACTAGGAGAAAACCAAACAAGAACCAAGAAAGGTGATGCAAGGATGCAATGGTTTGAGCTCTCTACAAATGATACGATCAAGCTACCAACTTGTGAGCCCCCCTGATAGTACGGCAAACGATCCTATATGCCAGTCTCCCAACTACCACCATGAGACCGGTAAAATAGAAAAACTATCAAGGGAAAACCTTTGCCTTGTGCATGATCCACTTGAGCTAGATGATGACGATCTTGTCCTCGTCAAGATGGACCACCTTTCTTGATTGCGTTGGGTCGGTGAAGACTAGTAGATTGCTCCCCCATACTCCACTATGGGTGAGCCACTCTTCGGCACATCTTCACAAGTCCATTGTCACCACAATGGACGGCAAGCTTCAAGCACTTGATCTCTTCGTGATGCATCACTTGAACTTGCACCCCGCAACGTAACCCCACAAAGAACTCTCATGAAGACCATGGGAGTACACAAAGCGTAATTGACAATGCTTACCATACCATGGGATCACTTGATCCCTCTCGGTACATCTTCTATGCTTTGTGTGTTGATCAACTTGATTCACTCTTGACTTAGTCTTGATCAACCTTGAATCTTTCCAACTCTCTTCATTTGGATGATGTCTTGAAGGTAAACATGAATGATCACACAATCTTCTTCTTCAAGACATGCTTTCAATAAGCTCAACACTCACATGACCAATCTTTGGATAATTCCTTAATAGCACCTTGGTCAACTCATAAACTCCTTGAAACCAACACATGGACTTCAAGAAATGCCTATGGACAAATCCTTCAAACATAACTCAATGCAACCATTAGTCCATAGAGAATGTCATCAATTACCAAAACCTCACATGGGGGCACCACATGTCCTTTCACTTAGCAACTGAACCGGTATCAAATACCCAGGGGCTAATATGAACACTAGTAAAGTACACATCAATAACATGTATATCAAATATACCTTTGTTCACTTTGCCATCCTTCTTATCCGCCAAGTATTTGGGGCAACTCCGCTTCTAGTGACCATTTCCTTTGCAGTAGAAGCACTCAGTTTCAGGCTTGGGTCTAGCTTTGGGCTTCTTCATGGGAGCGGCAACTTGTTTGTTGTTCTTCTTGAAGTTCCCTTTCTATCCCTTGCCTTTTTTCTTGAAACTAGTGGTTTTGTTAACCATCAACACTTGATGCTCTTTCTTGATTTCTACCTTCGTAGATTTCATCATCGCGAAGAGCTTGGAAATTGTTTTCGCCATCCCTTGCATATTATAGTTCATCACAAAGTTCTAGTAGCTTGGCGATAGAGACTAGAGAACTCTGCCAATCACTATCTTATCTGGAAGATAACTCCCACTTGATTCAAGCGATTGTAGTACCTAGACTTTCTGAGTACATGGTCACTGGCTGAGCTATTCTCCTCCATCTTGTAGGCAAAGTACTTGTCAGATGTCTCATACCTCTCAACATGGGCATGCGTCTGAAATACCAATTTCAACTCTTGGAACATCTCATATGCTCCATGGCGTTCAAAACATTTTTGAAGTCCCGGTTCTAAGCCGTAAAGCATGGCGCACTAAACTATCAAATAGTCATCATACCGAGCTTGTCAAACGTTCATAACGTCTGCATCTGCTCCTGCAATAGGTCTGTCACCTAGCGGTGCATCAAGGACATAATTCTTCTGTGCAGCAATGAGGATAATCCTCAGATCACGGGCCCAGTCCGCATCATTGCTACTATCATCTTTCAACTTTTCTCTAGGAACATATCAAAAATATATAGGAGCTATATCACGAGCTATTGATCTACAACACAGATATGCAAATACTATCAGGACTAAGTTCATGATAAATTAAGTTCAATTAATCAAATTACTTAAGAACTCCCACTTAAATAGACATCCCTCATGTCATCTAAGTGATACGTGATCCAAATCAACTAACCCATGTCCAGTCATCACGTGAGATGGGGTAGTCATCAATGGTGAACATCTCTATGTTGATCATATCTACTATATGATTCACGTTCGACCTTTCGGTCTCCAGTGATCCGTGGCCATGTCTGTACATGCTAGGCTCATCAAGTTTAACCCAAGTATTCCGCATGTGCAAAACTGTCTTGCACCCGTCGTATGTGAACGTAGAGTCTATCACACCCGATCATCACATGGTGTCTCAACACGACAAACTGTAGCAACGGTGCATACTCAGGGAGAACACTTTTACCTTGAAATTTAGTGAGGGATCATCTTATAATGCTACCGCCGTACTAAGCAAAATAAGATGCATAAAAGATAAACATCACATGCAATCAAAATATGTGACATGATATGGCCATCATCATCTCATGCTTTTGATCTCCATCTCCAAAGCATCGTCATGATCTCCATCATCACTGGCTCGACACCTTGATCTCCATCGTTGCGTCGTGGTCGTCTCGCCAACTATTGCTTCTACAACTATTGCGAACTCATAGCGATAAAGTAAAGCAATTACATGGCGTTTGCATTTCATACAATAAAGAGACAACCATAAGGCTCCTGCTGGTTGCCTGATATCTTACAAAACATGATCATCTCATACAATAACGTATATCACATCATGTCTTGACCATATCACATCACAACATACCCTGCAAAAATAAGTTAGACGTCCTCTACTTTGTTGTTGCAAGTTTTACGTGGCTGCTACGAGTTTCTAGCAAGAACCGGTCTTACCTACAGCAAAAACCACAGCGGTGATTTGTCAAGTTTGTTGTTTAAACCTTCTTCAAGGACCGGCCATAGTCAAATTCGATTCAACTAAAGTAGGAGAAACTGACACCCGCCAGCCACCTTTATGCAAAACTAGTTGCATGTCTGTCGGTGGAACCGGTCTCATGTGTGTGGACATCTAAGGTTGGTCCAGGACGCTTCATCCCACAATATCACCGAATCAAAATAAGACGTTGGTGGTAAGCAGTATGACTATCACTGCCCACAACTCTTTGTGTTCTACTCGTGCATATCATCTACGCATAGACCTGGCTCATGATGCCACTGTTGGGAATCGTTGCATGGAAAACAAAAAAATGTTCTACACACACGCAATGATCTATCCATGGAGATCCATAGCAACAAGGGGAGAGTGTGTCTACGTACCCTCGTAGACCGTAAGCGGAAGCATTTCACAACGCGGCTGATGTAGTCAAACTTTCTTCGCGCTCCAGCCGATCTAGTACCGAACGCACGGCACCTCCACGTTCTACACATGTTCAGCTCGGTGACGTACTCCACCTTCTTGATCCAGGAAGACGGCGAGGTAGTAGATGAGTTCCGACAGCACGACGACGTGGTGACGGAGATGGTGAAGTGCTCCGCAGGGCTTCGCCTAAGCACTACGAAAATATAACCGAGGGAGTAAACAGTGGACGGGGGCGCCGCACATGGCTAAGACAATGTTGTGTCCTTGTGTGGCGCCCCCTACCCATGTATATATATAGGTGGGGGAGGAGGCAGCCCCTAGGGCGCCCCAAGAGACCTGGCGGCAGCCCTAGGGCTGCTGCCTTGCCCTGCGCCCCCCCCTCCTTTCCTTGTAAGAAGAAGGGGGAAGGAAAGAGGGGGCGAGGGAAGGAAGGGAGAGTCCTACTCCGCACTTTCCTTTCCCTCTCATCTTTCCTTCTCCTCCTCATAGGGCCGGCCTATATAGGGGTGCACCAGCCCCTTGTGGGATGGTGTGTTTCCTCTCTTGGACCATAAGGCCCATATCTTTGCCGGGGGTGCCCGAAACTCCTTTTCGGTGACCCGATAAGTACCCGGTACCCTCCGAAACACTTCCGGTGTCCGAAGTAGCATGCAATTTCAAAAAACATTCCTACGCTCATGCAAGACCTATCTAGGAGATTCATAGCAACGAGAGGGGGAGAGTGTGTCTACGTACCCTCGTAGACCGAAAGCGGAAGCGTTTGACAACGCAGTTGATGTAGTCGAACTTCTTCTACCTTCGACCGATCAAGAACCGAACGTACGGCACTGATACGTCTCCATCGTATCTACTTTTCAAACTCTTTTGCCCTTGTTTTGGACTCTAACTTGCATGATTTGAATGGAACTAACCCGGACTAACGCTGTTTTCAGCAGAATTGCCATGGTGTTATTTTTGTGCAGAAATAAAAGTTCTCGGAATGACCTGAAACTTCACGGAGATGATTTATGGAATTAACAAAAAATATTGGTGAAAGAATCAATGAAGGAGGCCCACACCCTGGCCACAAGGGTGGGGGCGCGCCCACCCCCTGGGGCGTGCCACCCGTCCTTGTGGGCCCCCTGGACCTCCACCGACCTCAACTCCAACTCCATATATTCACGTTCGGGGAGAATAAAATCAGGGAGAAGGATTCATCGTGTTTTACGATACAGAGTCGCCGCCAAGCCCTGTTCTTCCTCGGGAGGGCAGATCTGGAGTCCGTTTTGGGCTCCGGAGAGGGGAATCCGTCGCCATCGTCATCATCAACCATCCTCCATCACCAATTTCATGATGCTCACCGCCGTGCGTGAGTAATCCCATCGTAGGCTTGCTGGACCGTGATGGGTTGGATGAGATTTACCATGTAATCGAGTTAGTTTTGTTAGGGTTTGATCCCTAGTATCCACTATGTTCTAAGATTGATGTTGCTATATGACTTTGATATGCTTAATGCTTATCACTAGGGCCCGAGTGCCATGATTTCAGATCTGAACCTATTATGTTTTCATGAATATATTTGTGTTCTTGATCCTATCTTGCAAGTTATAGTCACCTACTACGTGTTATGATCTGGCAACCCCGGAGTGACAATGGTCGGGACCACTCTCGGTGATGGCCGTAGTTTGAGGAGTTCATGTATTCACTAAGTGCTAATGCTTTGGTCCGGTACTCTATTAAAAGGAGGCCTTAATATCCCTTAGTTTCCAATAGGACCCCGCTGCCACAGGAGGGTAGGACAAAAGATGTCATGCAAGTTCTTTTCCATAAGCACGTATGACTATATTCGGAATGCATGCCTACATTATATTGATGAATTGGAGCTAGTTCTGTGTCACCCTATGTTATAACCGTTGCATGATGAATGCCATCCGACATAACTATCCATCATTGATCCATTGCCTACAAGCTCGTTTCATATTGATCTTTGCTCCGTTACTTTTCCGTCGCAACTGTTACGATTGCTACAAAACTGCTACTGTTACTTTTGCCACTGTTACTGTTACTTCCACACTACTTTGCTACTAAATACTTTGCTGCAGATACTAAGTTATCCAGGTGTGGTTGAATTGACAACTCAACTGCTAATACTTGAGAATATTCTTTGGCTCCCCTTGTGTCGAATCAATAAATTTGGGTTGAATACTCTACCCTCGAAAACTGTTGCGATCCCCTATACTTGTGGGTTATACAGACCTTTTTCTGGCGCCATTGCCGGGGAGCATAGCTCTATTCCCGGAGTCACTTGGGATTTATATCTGTTGATCATTATGAGGAATTCGAAAGATCAAAGAACCAAGATTTTTCCCTCAACTACGAGGGGAGGTAAGGAACTGCCATCTAGCTCTGCACTTGATTCTCCTTCTGTTTTGAGTAAACTTGTGACACCTACACCTGCTATTGATTCCGATATGTCGCATGTTATTGATGATGCCACTTCTGCTATGCATGATGCTTATGATGAAACTACTTCTTTGCTTGATGATACTGTGCCACTTGGTGAATTTCTTGATGAACAACTTGCTAGGGTTAGAGAGAATGAAATTACTGAAACTGGTGATATTATTGAAACTGAAGATTATGATTCTCCCCCTAGATATGAATTGCCTGTTGTACCTGAGGGATATGTTATGGATGAAGAAATTGCTAGAGACTTCTTTGCTTGCAATGATAGAGAGGATCTTAAGAAATTGTTAGCTAACCTGAAAGAAAAATCCTTGAATGCTAGAATGAAATATGATCCCGCTTTTGCTACTTCACCTATTTTTGTTACTGATAAGGATTATGATTTCTCTGTTGATCCTGAGTTAATTACTTTGGTTGAATCTGATCATTTTTATGGCTATGAATCTGAAACTGGTGTGCCACATCTTACTAAATTGAATGATATAGCCACCCTATTCACTCATGAGGAAAAAATTCATTACTACTATATCCTTAAGCTATTTCCGTTCTCATTAAAGGGTGATGCTAAAACATGGTTTAATTCTCTTACTCCTGGTTGTGTGCGTAGTCCCCACGATATGATTTATTACTTCTCTGCTAAATATTTCTCTGCTCATAAGAAACAAGCTGCCTTAAGGGAAATATATAATTTTGTGCAAATTGAAGAAGAGAGTCTCCCACAAGCTTAGGGGAGGCTTCTCCAATTACTTAATGCTTTGCCTGATCATCCTCTCAAGAAAAATGAAATACTTGATATCTTTTATAATGGACTAACCGATGCTTCCAGAGACCACCTAGATAGTTGTGCTGGTTGTGTTTTCAGGGAAAGAACTTTTGAGCAAGCTGAATTGCTATTGAATAATACATTGAGTAATGATAATGATTGGATACTTCCTGAACCAACTCCGAAGCCAACTCCGAAGAAAAGGGATATTCTATTTCTCAGTCCTGAAGATATGCAAGAGGCAAAGAAATCTATGAAAGAAAATGGTATTAAAGCAGAAGATGTTAAAAAATTACCGCCTATTGAAAAAAATTCATGGTCTTGATAACCCGACACAGGTAGCAGAGGTAAACTCTCTCCATAGATTTGATGAAGGTGATATTCCTCATAATAAGTCTCCTAGTCAATGCTTGGATGAGTTTGATAATTTTATTGTTAAACAAGAAAATTTCAATGCTTATGTTAGTAGACAATTGAAACGTAATGCTTATATGCTTGACCACCTCCATCAAATGGAAACTAAAATAAATTCAACATACGAATATATAAATAGTCAAGCAACTCACAATACAACAGTAATCATCATTACAACAAATGTTTGAATTCAAATAATTATTACAACATCAAATTGTTCAAATCTCACACGGGTAGAAATGGATACAAATGGGGATCTATCTCCCCCCACAGAGCTGCCACCGATGCTCAATAAGATCATACTGAAGTTGGTTGTGCGAATCACGGTCCTCGATCTTCCGGTGGGTCTCAAGAAATGTATTGATCTCATCTGCATCCCTGGCCGGCTTCGCACGGCTACTAACATTGTCATAGTTGTACTCCAAGTCCAAATCCCTCTCATCCTCGATGATCATGTTATGTAAAATTACACAAGAAATCATGATGTTTCGAAGGGATTTTTTATCCTAGAAGCGAGCAAGACCTCGAACAATGGCAAACCGAGCTTGCAACACACCAAATGCCTCTCAATATCCATTCGGCAAGCTTCTTGTGCTTCAAAAAAATGTGCTTCTTGATTTTGGGGTCAATAATGGTCTTCATAAATGTAGACCATGATGGATAAATACCGTCGGCAAGATAGTACCCCATGGAATAGTCATGGCCGTTCACGGTATAGTTGCAAGCCGGAGCTTTGCCACTAGCTAGCTGAGCAAATAAATGAGATCATTGCAAAACGTTGATACCATTCAGAGACCCCGGCAAACCAAAGAAGCAATGCCAAATCCACAGATCATGTGAGGCCACGGCTTCAAGAATGATAGTGGGTTTCCGTTTGTGGCCGGTGTATTGCCCTGCCCAAGCCACCGGGCAGTTCTTCCACCTCCAATGCATGCAATCTATGCTACCTAGCATGCCCGGCCATCCCCTTGCTTCGTTCATTGCCATGAGATTCTTTACATCATCTTCGTTTGGAGCGCGAAGATACCAGGCGAAAAACTCGGACTATTGTCTTCGCAAAGACACAGACACTTTTGATGGTGGTATCCTCGCCAATGCGAAGATATTCATCCGCATAGTCGGCTGGAACACCATATGCAATCACTCTCATCGTCCCTGAATTTTTTTTATATGCACTAAAACCAGTCAACCAGACGACATTCCTACGCCGGGTGAAGGAACTGCAATTTTTCTCGCAAGCCTCGATGATGCGGACGAAAAGTGACCTACGCATTCGATATCACCTACGGAAGAGGTGAGCCGGATATGTGGTACCTCGGCGAAGTAGTCCTTCATGAGTATTTTTTCGCCGAGAGCTCGGTAGCGAGGAATGCATATCCGGCCCGCACCGCTTTTTTGGTGGCCCCGCCTTAAATTCGTCGATGAGATGCAACAATAAAACTAGATTTTCATCATCGTCGTCAAGGATCAAATCTTCTATGTCTGAATCGTCGGACGAAGACGACAAGGACGAACTCCATTTCATCTACAATGCGCGCACAAGCCAGAATAAGCTTCACCCGAACCCAATCCGGGTCAAAATCGAGCACTAGCCGATTTTGAGCTTCAGCCGAACATACCTTGCCGGAAACAAGTCGCGTCGCGCTGCCCTTTCTCCTCCCACCGGACGACACGGAGCCGTCCTTTCTCCTTCCCGCCGCCCGACGTCGCGCCGCCCCTTTCTTCTCCTTTTGACCGAAGTAGCGTCGCGCCACCCTCTTCTCCCGACGTGCGTCGGTCAAAGTAGGCGGAACCAACCGGATCCGCAAGGAAAGAGCCCAAGCGCCAAGCTCCCACACGGATCCATGGTGCCGACGGCGGCGGCGAGCCGCAGGTGCAAAAGGTCACCCCCGCTGCCGAGAGTTGGTGGAGTGGATGCGGCGCGGGGCAACGAAGCTTTTGGGCGGCTCGGGGTGGCCGGAGGCGACACCTAGCGGCAGGGATTTGCAGCGGCGGCGGCGAGTGGAAGCGGGCAGGAATACTTTGCGCCAACCAAAAGGGATTCGGAAAAATCGAGGGGATTCCCGCACATATGGAGGAAACGGGCTCGCAGATGCGGGATCCCACAAAAAAATCGGATGCTCGATTTGGCGGATCTGCTCGGGCCGGCGATACGAGATGGATCCCGCAAACCCACAGTTATTTTAGCGAATGGCCCGGTTTGCGGGATTTGCTAGAGATGCTCTTACTGAGTTAGTTTTACAGACTGCCGTGGTAACTTTTGGTTCAAAATATGGGGAAGGGGGAGGGGACACAGTGAAATTCAGGGAGGGTGGAGGTTAGTGCGGTGGGGAGAAGTTCATTTGTTTTATCTGTAGTACTCGCTCATAAGTTTAGCATTTTTGTTCTCTCATACCAGCCAAACTTAACATAGCCAACAAATTAAATGGATGCAAATCGTGGAATCACATCCCTCCTTTCCTTGGGAAACATGACTTCCATCGGGCATACTGAAAATGAGAGATTTCATTTGTAATAGTACATTTACACACCTCTTTTAGCAGCCTAAACACTAACATTGCGTGAATCGATATAGATTGAGCTACACCTTTGAGCAGTATTTATTTTCCTCCCACAAACAGTTATTTCTCCTTCCGGCCATATAGCCTCTGACATATCATTTCCTGAAAATTTCTTAAAGCAGTCACTTTCTCCATTTACAGTTCTATACATGAAGCCGGTCATCTCTTGATGATGAATTTCTCAGTCATCTCTTCACTTTCTAAACTGACTATCTCATTTGTGATGAGAGCAAGCCTAGAGTATATTTTGGCAACTCCTTCACTATCCTTCATCTTGAACTTGTCAAGTTAAACATCCAACTTGGATTCCTTGACGGATTTGGTACCTTCGTGCATATCAACCGAAGTATCCCAAATTTCCTTTGCACTCTCGAGGTGGCTAATCTTGTTGAACTCCTCGGGGCACAAACCGTTGAAGAGAATGTCACATGCTTGAGCGTTGCATTGCAACATCTTCAATTCTTCCGTGATTGCTTCACGATCCGGTTCTTTACCATCCTTAAAGAATTCACCTTGCAAGCCAACACGAACAACAGCCCAAACGGCAGGGTTATGACCAAGAATATGCATTTTCATCTTATTCTTACAACTAGCAAAGTTTATACCATTAAAATATGGATCTCTATGGTGATAGTTTCCCTCACTAGACGTCATACTCTCCTAGGTTGTGAAACCAACGCAGTGGAGACCAACGCTCTGATGCCACTTGTAGGATCGAAAGTATGTCTAGATGGGGAGTGATTAGACTACTTGACCAAATAAAAACTTATCATTTTCCCAATTTTAGTTGTAGCCAAGTTTTAGCAATTCTACCAAGTCAAGTACACCCTACACATGCAAGTCTAAGAGTTGTGTAGCGGAAATTAAAGACTTTGCATGTGAACATAAAGGAGGGATTAGAAAAATCAAACGTAATGAAGACACTATGATTTGACACGATGATTTTGGCATGGTTTCGATAGGTGGTGCTATCGTACGTCCATGTTGATGGAGACTTTAACCCACGGAGGGTAACGGTTGCGCGAGTCCACAGAGGGTAACGGTTGCGCGAGTCCACGGAAGGATCCACCCACAAAGGGTCCACAAAAAAGTAACCTTGCCTATTCCACCATGGCTTACGTCCACGAAGGACTAGCCTCACTTGGGTAGATCTTCACGAAGTAGGCAATCTCCTTGCCCTTACAAACTCCTTGGTTCAACTCCACATCTTGGAGGCTACCAAGTGACACCTAACCAATCTAGAAGACATCACTCTCCAAAAGGTATTAGACGGTGTTGTTGATGATGAACTCCTTGCTCTTGTGCTTCAAATGATAGTTTCCCCAACACTCAAACACTCTCTCATAGATTTGGCTTCGATATGAGAGGGGATTGAATGGAAAGCAACTTGGGGAAGGATAGAGGTCAAGGTTCAAATGGTTGGATTGGATTCTCTTGATCTCAACACATGAGTAGGTGGTTCTCTTCTCAGAAAGTGGATGTTGTAAGTTGTGTTTCGTTCTGATGGCTCTCTTAGAGAGTAGGTGGTGGAGGAGGGGTATAAATAGGCAACACCGAAAATCCAACCGTTACAAGTCTTTGACTCAACTCGGTGACACCGACATGAATATCTCGATGAGACCGATTACTGCAAAAGACTTGACCGTTAGGCTTTTCAATGAGACTGATCATATGAACTCGATGGTACCGAAGTGCAATGGCTAGGGCAAGACCTCGTTTCGGAAATTCCGATTGGTTCATCTCAGTGATCCCGAAATGAAGCAACTTCGTTACAGCAACTTGGTCAGGCGATCTCGATGAGACCAAGATCCATTTCAGTTGCACCAAAGTATTAGGGTTTGGCATATGGCAGTGTATGGGATCATCACGGTGGGTCTGAATAGGAGTGTTTTGATGGGACCGAGATGGACATTTAGGGTTTTGGATAATATGGAAGTGGAGAAATATTTGAGGGTTTTAGAGCAATATCACTAAGCAGTTGAGCAATTGAGTCATGATCAAAACCTCACCCCCTTTTAATAGTATTGGATTTTCCTATGGACTCAATGTGATCTTCGATCACTTAACCAAAAATGTAGATTCTTGAAGCTTTGCCAATATTTATCCTTTTTATTTTGAGGGGTCCGTATCCACTAGTCCTTGCCATGCCAATTATTGATCTTATGAAATCTATCATCAATGTGCATTAGATCAATGACATATATGTTGTTATTGATTACCAAAACCACCCGGGGATTAAATGCACTTTCAAGAGCTCAATGGCCAAAATCTGGAGAATTGTTAGCGCATATAGTACCAAGGTGATCAAGGTTGGCCTTCCGGCTGTGGGAAGCATTAATTTATTCCATCCCAAGGTGTTTCGTTAAGCTTCTTGAAGATAGGTTGATAGTGCATTTTTTGAAGTCTCGTATAACTTAGAGGCAGACCAAGATACGTGACAGGGAATTCCTTAATGGGGCATAGTAGGATCGTGGTTAGCTCTTGGATATCCATGTTTTCACATCAGATGTGGTGGAAGCTCCTCTTGAGGAACTTTTTCCATATGTCGGAAGCATTCCCGAACACCTCAAGTATTTCTTCACCACTGTGACTTCCTGGGTGTTGGGTCTGACAAAAATCATCACATCATCTGCATATAGGGAGGCTCTGATTGTTGGCATATCTCGCCCAAAGTTGGGAAGTACTCCAGTAGTCACAACAACTCTCATCAAAGCATCAAGAATGTCCATAACAAGAACGAACAGTGGCGGTGTCAGTGGATCTCCCCGCTGTAGGCCCTTATGATGCTTGATTAACAAGAACTTTGGTTGATGAAGAGGCAAGCATCGAAGCTATCCGGTTCCTCCAAGTTTGGCTGAAACCCTTAGCAGCAAGGACCTCCAACAGGAATTCCTAGGAGACGCTATCGAATCTAGATTGAGCATAACAAATGGTATCTTTTTGAGTATAGGATCTAACCATGCCTTTGGCAAATATAAATTTGTCATGAATAGCTCTTCCTTTGATGAAAGCACTCTGAAACGGAAGCACGAGTTCCTTCAATCGCTGTTGAAGTCTTCTTGCAAGAATTTTCATCATGAGTGTGGCGAAGAAAGTAAGCAGACTGATTGGCCTATAATCCTTAGCTTCTATTACATCAACCCCTATCCTAATTAAAATCATTATGGCACTTTAGGCTGGCGAGGTTTGCAGTGTTCATCCCTCGAAAGTCTTAACGGCAAGCATAATGTCATACATGTCATATACTCATATGCAGTGATGGTAGCTTAGAAACTCTGGTGCATCTTTTCTTCTAATGTGATTTTAGTTTGATCTTGTGGTGGAATATTGGGGTTGAATAGAATGTTGATCCATCATTGGTTGAGATGTTGATTGAGGCTATTCATAGATATAACATCATATACTTTAAAGAGTTCTTGATTGCTGGATGTTGAAGCATATGGGAACACATAAACAATATCAACTAAATATAGGATGGAGATCTGGATCCTAAGTTAAGTGGTGGGTGTTTCTTTTCTATGGAAAATAAAGTGGTGCTCCGATATGGATCCAGCATCAGTGTTCCTCCTCACCTCTCCCTCGGTGGCATGCTAGTAGCGAAGAGGCGGAGGGAAAGATGATCCCCGACGGCGGATCTAGCGAATGTGCCCTTAGCCAGCACCATGGCGAAGGTTAGGCTTGTCAACTTTGTTCCTACTTCTCCCTCTTCTTCTTGCTTGAATAAATCCCACCAGATAGTGCGTTGCATGAGATTGTTACTCCTCTACAATACTGTCAATGAGGCTAAGCATATGGCAGTAAATGATATGTATGACATGTGGTTTGAAAATCAAGTTGCCTATATAGACAGAAGTTCTTTTTTTTTCCTCTTCATACAAGTCAGACTCAATACCAAAATTTAATGAAGAGGAAGAAATTTTTTGTTGAGGATTCTAAATGCATCCTATGCAGTGATAACATCTTAGAAACTCTAGTGCATCTCTACTTCCCGTATGATTTTAGTCGAAGCTTTTGATGGAATACTGTAATTGAATGGAATGTTGATGTATCGTTGATTGATATATTGATTGAGGCTAATCATAGACAGAAATTTGTATGCTTTAAAGAGTTCTTGTGCGCGCTCCTAGAATTGTACATAGCTATTTGTAACCCCTTTTATATTGGCAAAAAATGACACAACATGAGCCTTCCCTGCTGTTTTTGTGTACAAAAAAACTCGCCGCAACCAGAGCCTCCATCATTCCTTCCTCCCGTGGTACCTTTGGAGCATATGGATTGGGAGGGTCGAATTCATATGGAATAAATTCCTATGAGCCGTATTCTAATGTGAGTCAAATCATGTTTTAGTTTTTATTTGATATGGCAACGCACATTCAATCTTATCCCAAATTCTCAATCACACCTTGTCCTGTTTTTGTGTTGGTTCAAATACATTTATAGAAATTTAATGAACCGGTCATATGGTTCAGAGAGCCTTTATCGGGAACATAGTTTTTGCTTTGATTTTTTTGTGCTTTTTTTAAATAGAAAGAGCGGCTCGTTTCGATTATACCCCTGACAAACTTAAATTTTCATCAAAATGACAATAAACTCCTTTGGTCCAAGACTAGTGATAGGTGGTCCCATGGAGCGCACCCCACCTCTTTTATGAATGAATGGCCGTTTAGAAATCTTAGCTCGCGGTACAATTCAAACCCTCCAATCTTATGAGGACATGATAAGTAATGAATACATGGAGAAGTAATGAATCTGTCGGTGGGCTACGTTTGGTGTTTCTGTCTTGAGTTGAGTGAAATAGCGGTCCGAAAGACGACGATACACACGGCATAGACAAGGGGTGGCATCTGGCATCAATGCCAGTACACACACCACGTTTTGTGGTCTTCAGGTATCATCGAGTTTCCATGTTTGCCAAGAGTCCTCAAGTCATCGCGCCACCAAACAAAGATGGTTGATATGACATACTTATAGGCACACACACACAGATAGCATCGGTCGATCAGTGGCAATGTAGCTCCCGTTTGCAAGGTCGTGTGGCCTAAACCCGGGCATGGACAGCCCGGCCCGATGACCCGGCCCGAAAAACTCGGGCCAGGCCGCGACGGGCTTGACATTCGGGTCGTGCTCGGGCTTTGTTTTGCAGCCCGAAAGATAGTTCGGGCCGGGCTCGGGCTTCTACTTTTCTGTATTTCAGGCCAGGCTTCGGTCCGGGCTTGCACGTGCGCGTACTAAAAAACATCATTCAGGCCGGGCTTTCGGGCTTCGGGCTTGATTTCGGATCGGCCTCGGGTTTGAAAACAGGGAGTATTTCGGGCTTCAGGCCGGGCTCGGGCTTGAGAAATGAAGGTCGGGCAATGTAGCTCTCCTTTGCAAGGCAGTGTGGCCCGGCACTGAGCGGGGCACACACACACCCCATCTTCTTTATCAATGAGCGAACATTTATGGGCCTTCGCTGGTAATGCTTACTGTTAAAATGCTCCTATCTTATTCAAAGAGAACATGATAAGTGATGAATGGAGGAGAGTAATGAATCTGTCCGGCGTTGTTTGGCGTTTATATCTTTAGTTGAACGAAATAGCGGTCCGAAAGATGACGAATCACATGACATAGACGAGGGGGTGACATATGGCATCAATATCGTGACACACACGCCGCGTGTTGCGATCGTCAAGTAATACCGAGTTTCCATGTTTGCCGAGAGTCCTCGAGTCATCGTGCCACCAAACAAACACGACACACACCACACATGTATCGATCATGATCTTGAACGGATGGCTATCAATGTAGACCAAGCAATAACTATTTCTTACATGCAATGCTGGCTACTGATATATGGCATGGTTGATATGTTATACTTATAGGCACACACACAGAGATAGCATCGGTCGATCAGCGGCAATGTAGCTCCCGTTTGCAAGGCCGTGTGGCCCGGCACTGAGCGGGGCACACACCCCATCTTCTTTATCACCGAGCGGACATTTGTGAGCCTTCTCTGGTAATGCTTACTGTTCAAATGCTCCTATCTTATTCAAAGAGAACATGATAAGTGATTGAATGCGGGGGAGTAATGAAACTGTCGGCGAGCGTTGTTTGGCGTGTATGTCTTGAGTTGAGTGAGATAGCGGTCCGGAACACGACGATACACACGGCATAGATGAGGGCACGACATATGGTGTCAATGCCAGGACACACACGCCGTGTGTCGTTGTCTTCAGGCATCACCGAGTTTCCATGTTTGCCAAGAGTCCTCGAGTCATCATGCCACCGAACCAGAATGACGCACGCCGCACACGCGTCGACCTTGATATTGATCGGGCGGCTATCAATGTCGACCGAGCAATAACTATTTCTTACATGCAACGCTGGCTTCTGATATATCGCATGGTTGATATGACATACTTATAAGCACACACAGATAGCATCGGTCGATCAGCGGCAATGTAGCTCCCGTTTGCAAGGCCGTGTGGCCCAGCACTGAGCGGGGCACACACCCCATCTTCTTTATCACCGAGCAGACATTTATGGACCTTCGTTGGTAATGCTTACTGTTCAAATGCTCCTATCTTATTCAAAAAGAACATGATAAGTGATTGAA